>NC_070626.1:25871928-26069350 GCF_947347685.1 Pleuronectes platessa
TATGGTAAACGCCATGACGCTGGGGTGTGGCTGTTTTTCATGGTAAACACATTTAAAAAGAAAGCAGCCAATGCAATCTGGTGCAGTGGTAATGAAAGCAGATGAGAGGAAGTGAGAGAGCTCACTTCTGCATTGACTCCATCAAACGCCACTTGCCTAATGCAATCATGTGGTCAAATAACACAGTCACAGCTGCTACCATGTGTACCATTTTCATGATTGTGCTTGTTTTGAGCTGTTGTAAAAACCCTTAGCTGCAAATATTGGTTAGTTCTGACCTGTAATAACCTTTATTTATTATTGCTGAAAAACCTATAGCACAGACTTGTACTTTGATCTCACTGTCTCTATAACCAGAATATATGGGCTTTGTTATTCTCTGCAGCATGACTGCAGTGAAGCAGCAGACATGGACAGCCACACCAGGCCCGGCTTCCATGTGTCTCCGTTCTATCTGATGGTCATAACATATCAAATTTAGATCAATGTAGACCGATAGACAGGCTGCATTTCCAGGCTCTTTGTAGAGCTTCAAACAATGTGTAACTTTACATATCACAAATAAAGGAATAAAGGTACTGGAGCAGGGTCTGGAACTGTGAGCGATAGCAGTTGTTTCATGAATTTCCTCCAGATTTTCTCTCATTTTGAATTTTGGTGCATAATTGATAATCTATAAAAAGCGTATTCACTGGCGACCTGATGCCATATTTGGAAATTGGTGGACAAATACCTGTGAGTATTAAAATATAAACTGCTATTACTGAATGCATTTGCAGCTGTAACCACTGCACATGCAAATGTCAACTTGTTGCAGTACAATGACGACACGTTTAATGCGAAGGACAAAATTCATACTGGCACAATATACAGAAACAATATTCCCAGACAATATTTAAGTACACCGGAAATCCATCTCCAGCCAATTGGCATCTCTGTCCTGTATTATCTGACAATATATGTATTCTAATGTAGATCAAGATCCAAATGTATTAGAATAATTCAATTTAGAGAACACACCCTTGCAGCCTTAGTGGAAGTATGTATTCTCCCTCTGTGCTATTTTTAGCAGATCGCACATCTGCAACTCTGCATATCAGCCTCACAGGCTGTTTGTAGGAACCTGAACATGTCAAAAGGTAGATAAGCAGAATAACTGTCTTTCTAACCATGAAAACACAATGTGGTCAGTATCGGTTCGGTCATGTTTGTCATTTAATTGACAAAACACTTGAACCATCTTCAAGAATCAAACATCTGAAATAGAAATAAGCAATTATGAAAAAGAAGAACATTTTCTTTTGCCTAAATAATGAACAGATCTCTTCCTACTTTGTGCCATCTGGTTCCTTCACAGTCCTACTTGGTTTATTCAAAATAAATCTATTCACCCCCCCCAGCTGGCCAATTGGACTGGCAACTAAAGGGCAGTATTTCACAGTTCATCATTCAAACTACATTCAAATACATGTTGCAGAAGCCACGTAACACACAAGCAAATAGCAAGGAGATGCCGTAGATTAGCTGTGTGTGTGTGTTTCTTTTTGTGTGTGTGTGTGTCAGGGTCTGGCCTAAGAGCCCTAGGGGTCAGTGTGAGTGTAACTGCATTGGACGTGATGTCTACTGTTCTTCAAATACCCTCTCAGACACAGATAGAAAACACCAGGCACAGAAACCAGGGCCCTCTGGTAACGTGCAAGGCTTCAGCTTCACCACCAGCTCTGTCCTGTGCTGCTGAGCAGTTATAACCTCAGGTACAGAGCCCGACTGGTTACATTCAAACTGCCTGGATCTGGGGTCAGTGACAGGACAGTGGGTGACAACCCCACTCTGTAGTTTTAACAGAAACGAAACAGGATAATAAAGGAATGTACTATGTTCTACAGGTTGACCAATTAATCAATTTGGCTGATTACAGATGTTTCATAAACAATTGATCGTAAATTCAATATATTCCAACAATGCAATTAATAAAAAAAGGTCATATGCCAAAGTACCGGGCCAGCCTACTGCTAAAGGTAAGCATGTCATGCATGATAACACAAACTGAGAAAGAGGAAATTCACTTCTCTGATGCTTTATCCTCCAAACGATCATATCAGCCTTTAAAATCCACTGTCAGTCGACCTCTGTACATTCCAAAGGACTGAGGGATTCTGGAAGTAAGGAGGTGTGTGGGAGGTGTCGGATTCTGATCAAAATGAAAATAAATGTTTAAAAATAAGACAGACAACTCACTGATAAGCAGTCGGAACAGATTAGGCAGCCATTAGACTGAATGTTCTTACCATGTGTGAATGGTAGCATGTAACACAGCTGCTCGGTTTGACTCATGCAGTCATGTTGTTTTTGCTCCATATCTGAGTGTTGAATTTAAAGACTTATCTCTTCTGATTTTACAAGTTATGACTTGAAGAAGCATATTTTGCACCTTCAAGGGACAACAAACCCCTAAGCTTCAGGTGAATACTATTCTAGTGAATATAGCTCTGTCATATTAAACACTGTGGTTAATAACCTGAGAGCCCCCCCCTAAAGGACTTGTCAAGACGACAACACAATATTAAAACCACTCAGGTAGAAGACAACATAGTGATGGGGGCTGGTCCCTGTGGGGTGATATGAAAGATCATCCAGCTCTCAATACAGTCATTATCATTCATCATCTGCTCTCAGTACAAGAGCTGAATAACCACTACACTCTCTACTTTAAAAGGGATAGTTGGGGGTCGGGGCATTTTATGTTTTTATACGTTGTTTTGGTACGTTTGAAGAAGGAGTCACCATTTCCTTCAATTGTACTGGATTTTGCTGCGACGCTGTTTACCCCTGAGACTCCAAAGGTGTTTTGTGGACTCAGACACTTCACCCAACCCTCAATCGAAATAGTGGTGAGTAGATAATAGGTGGAATTTGAATTTCTCTGCTCTCTGTATCTCCAACCTATAGGAATAAAAACTATCGTGCACCTTTTCCCTACGTGCCGTCACAAGAGATTGACTGCATTTCAGGGCGCTGTCATCTTGAGGCATAAAGAGAGAAGTTGGGAAGATGCCAGAGCTCACGCAGACAAAGAATACGCACAAATAACCCAAAGATGTCCACAAATAACAGACACACACTTTGGTTCGGCGTACAATGTGTGATGCGTGCAAATACATGAAGGCTGTGCTACTGATGGATCTCGATGTAACTCTCCAGCACAAACAGACTGGGTGAAGCAAACTGTAAAGTTTATTATGCTGCACTGACAGATGGCGGGACGCATGTGCACGTTTTGTACCTTCAGCACCACAACACTGCCACTCAGCCCTCCAGTCCCTGTGTCCATATATGGCTCTCTACGTCACGGCTGGCGCAGCTGATGCTGGACTGACAGCGAGCTAATGATCCGTGAGGGGGATTTAACGCCAAGTGTTAGCACGCTTAGCTAGTCCCGCATCCACAGTGAAACCGCCTGCAGTCGTGCAACTGTCACATCCAAGCCAACCCCCCCCCCCCCCCCCCCCCCAACACACCCCCGTGCACGATCACCTGTAGTGTGCAAGTGCATTTTAGCGCGTGCATAAACCTCGCGATCATCGGCGTTATGGCTGCGCAAAGGGATTCCCTTGCGGTAATTCTTACGTTACGAGATGCAGCTAAAGGTCATTTGAGTGGCTAGCGCTCACTGGTCATCATAATACGGCGTTACAGGGAATTAGCTCATTGCGGTTACATCCGCTTGGAGGGGTTAGCTTGTGGGGGGGTGTGGACGCCTCCCGAGTGGGCTCGACCCGTCGTTTGCGGCAGTTTTTTTTTGGCTAGCACACCACCCGGCTAGCTTACAGCTCGCTAAGCAAGCCGATATATACAAGACGAGCTAACGCGGCTAGCTGCCCGGCTTGCTCTGCCGGGCTGGGTGTCCTCCCGAGCGGGTTGACAGGGGAATATAAAGCCTCACCGTGAAGGGGACGTCGTTCACGCTGCCCACGGAGTAGCAGCAGTCTCCCGGGTTCACGGCTCCCGTCAGCACCTGGTGCAGATGCATCTTCCCCGGGTAGTTCAGCAGCAGGACCGTGCCTCTTATTCTTCTTCTTTTAATTATTTATAACGAGTCCACCCTTTCGGTTTCTCCGTCTGGCAGCGGCTGGGGATTCCATCGGTTGGGTTCAACGTCGTCCTCGGCCCTGGCGGAGTCGTCCTGCTCCTCCACGGGCGTAAAAGAGGGGCAAGCAGGGGGACGGGGACTCGGTGCTCAAACCCCCTGATTCATGTGATCTCGTCCCGGAACTGACATCGATTTAGTCGCGTGAAATCGAGCCGCACGCTGTCAACATCATGCCCGCGACCAGTCGTGGGATCCGCGGAGGATCTCTGCAGCGAGCCTGACATGCGCGTTCACGACGGTTTCTCCCAGGCACGACAGAATAGATGTAGATCGGTGTCACATAGATCGGGAAGCGGCACCCCCATGATTCCACTCGGAGCCTCGTTTGTGGGAATATAAGCGAAACATATTTCACTTCGTCTTGTTTTTTTTTTTTTAATAAGAACGAGTGAAAACGTAAATCAGTGATTCACCGGACTTCTTTCTGGGACACGGCACACCCGCTCTAGTAGTTTGTTGTCTATGTTTACAGTGTGCCAGTTCTACAGTTCATTCAATGTTGGTCTGAGTGAAAACATTAACTGGTGTTCTCATCATTTCACCAATCATTTATAATTTAAACCTAAAACGACACTGAAAAGCTGCCACACACCATTTCCTCTTTTATACTAATATATAACCTGTATTGAAGATTTTGTAGTTTTGTTTTGTGCTTATTGTGCAGTATATTTGGGTGTAGTTTTCATATAAGTCACTAGTTCCCCCACTCATGTTTTTTTTGTATTTATGATGTGTGAAATAATTTAAACTATATTAAAGTAAAGAAATAAAAAATGTGATTTATTTTAATATGTGGGGTTTTGCATTGGCCCTTCTTTTTAGGTTTCAACTACACGAGGATATATATATACATTTTGTCCATGCATAAAATACTGCCGGAGAAATAACCATGCCTTGTGTTTAATATTTTTATTGTTTTAATGTGCAATATTCAACATTAAAAATCAACAACTGCAATTATATTCTGTTCAAATGTCATGGGCAAGTGTCCTGCCATCTCATTGCTCATCTGTCATAGTATCATGAGACACCATATGACACCATAAGATGCAACCTACTGGGACAGTTCCTCTATATTTTACTACTGAGTACAGTGAGTGAGAGCCAAACCTATAGCTGAGGTTCATTGTATCTGCAACTGTCCCTCATCTACTTATCTACTCTTCCTGATGAGATTTAATGAAGCCCATCACCATTCCAATGTTTCTCTCTCGTACCCATTCTTAGATAAAGCCATTGTCACACCCACCTTTGTTGTTCTAGATAATTGATGAGAGGGCTGATAGGGATCCATGGTAGGGATACGCAACCCAACCAACGTAGCGTTAGCCTAGTTATTTAAGGCCCACTGACATCATCAGGCTCGACCTGCCTTCCAGCCAACGTGACACACAGGACGGCCCAGCAGAATACTGGGAGGCAGTCGCCCAGAGAGAATGTGACACATACACATAAACAGTGTCAATGGCCTGGCACAGTCATCGTGTAGCATGTGTAATATTGAGTCTGTCCATTTAGCATTTACTGAATACTATTATCATGCGTCAGACTAAACAGCTGTTATAACTAAATCCGTTCACAATGAGTACTACATATAGCTAGATGTTCCAAATTGTATATATCACATACAAGCACACACAAACATACTCACTCCCAGATGAGTATGTAGCAAGTTGGGATACAGATAACCAGGTAAAGTGAGGGCTAGTGAATGTTCTGCCCGAAAATCTGCCTGTTTCTGTTTCTTTGTCTGCGGCTAATTTCAAAGGGCAGTCCGCTGTGAGGGCATGTGAGTAAGACTGTGAGTGCATCCCTCCCAGCTGAAGTTACCTTGAAGCACCTCACTCTGGCTACAAGAAATAAAGATGATCGAGCTATAATGCGCTGACCCTTTTTATCAGCCTGAGGGGAAATAGAAGGACAGGTTTTGTGCTGGAGTCTGAGCATGTTTATGCATTTGTTCCTGTTCATGCTGAATATTCCTGAGGTGATGGATGAGATCCACTTTTGATTAAGACGTATATGTCTCTATCGGAGGTGCAATGGGCCAAATGGGGGGAAGTAATACAAAACAGAGTATACAAAGACGTACATAGGGCTACAACTGATACAGCATTACCTGTGAAGACAACAGTGCAAATGCTCTCACAAGTGTGAGAGAGAGGCAGAGATGGTGCACAACACCATTTGGATAACAGTGACTGTACCTTTGGATATTGCAGTAGGGTTGGAATGAGGTTGATGAAGTGTTGTACCAGTCCCTGCGCTGCCATTGGGAGACATAGCCTTGATCTACAGTGAACAGAATTAAATGCATTATAGATTTTCTCATTTCATGGATGGCTGCTGGCTGGAGGGAGCTCCAGTGTGGCCCTGAGGTGCACGGCAGTCTGCTCCCCAGGACCAAAATGTAATGGGACTTTTTCTACAGTCCCAAGTAAATAAATCAATGCATAGGGTTGAAATACACTGAATAGTGACACAGCGATATTTACTATACGAATGCCTTCTTAAGGTGTCAAAGCAGAGCGGATATATAGAGAAACATAAAGGTCGAGCATGGTGGTATTTTGGGTCCTTATATTAAATGAAGTAAGGGAATCTCGATTTTTTCATTAAAAAAATAATCTTTTTTAAATTGTATTTCAAATTATTCTAGCCTATGTGTTTTGGCTCATTGTGATCGCTGGTATGGGCATTTTGTATGTTCACAAAGAAACCGACCTTGATAAGATGCATATATACAAAAATAAAAACTCACAAGCTCTTTAAGCTTAAGAAAAGAGTTAGGTTATAAAATGATGGGATTAAAATATCGTGATGTTTGCATATAATTCTGTACCAAGGACATCTGTCATGGTGATTGTACTTGAGGTGAAGGGCTAATCAAGCTATTTGCGTTTACACAGACACACACACTAATGGTGGCCATGATTCATGCCTCATCCACACTTATTTGGCCAATCAGGAGCCCGAACAACAGGTATATGACAACATAGATATATATTGAGGTGTTACAAGCCTGACTGGGGGGGGGGGGGGGTTCATTCTAAGCAGCTGCATATAACACAAAATTCTTACAAGCCTTTCATTTCAGTCCATAAGTCCAATTCAGCTAAACAGCAAGGTTAAATAACACAACCACATAAAACTTCTGAGCAACAGAGATCACCCTTAAACTCTTGTGTAGGGTCAAAGCCCTTTTAAAGAAACACTATGCAACTGTTTTACCTTTAAACAGCAGCTCACTGACTTAGAATCCAAATCCTCACTTTGAACAAATGGACATTAATAAAAAACAGCGTTTTATCTCTGATATTCAGGAAGGAAACTTTCAAAATATGAAGAATTCTAAACAGAGTTTGGCATGTTTGTTACAGCAGCAGCAGCTCTTCTGGTTCAGGAAGCTGGGGATCATGGGTAATATCCACTGTCCACTGGTGTATCAGTTGAGTTATCAGGTCGACACAGCCAGAACTCGGATTAACACATTGACAGGCTTTTATTTTGCTCTACACAACAAACAGTTACTCAGAAGAAACAGAAACAGTCTCCAAGTGTGGCTGCAGAGGGCGCTGTTGCTAGGTTAAAGTGACACAGTGTTGCTTTAAAATCTATCTATCTATCTATCTATCTATCTATCTATCTATCTATCTATCTATCTATCTATCTATCTATCTATCTATATGTCTATATAATCATGACAGTCTGTAACAGGAACCCCTGAATGTCATGTTTATATCACTTACCTGCCTTTGCACTTCCCTCTGTTGCAGAGAGAATCTCTTATGAAACTATATGACTCACGTAGCTCCAGCGCCTGCCGCCCCTCATTGCTTATACTGGCATAGACTGTCTATGGCTTATACCCCCTGAGAGCAGAATAGGGTTCAAACAATCTTTTGTGGAAATCTAAAGCACTGCAGGTGTTAGCGTTTTCTCGCTGAAAAAAAAAGAGTCCCATTTGTTCAGGCACATCCAAAGCATCCTATTATTAGATATGTTTGCTGTTGTTGTGTGATATAGCACTCTGTGTTCCCTGTGTATCGCTACCCTGACTGGGAAATTGTAGAGAACCCTTAACCTACGATTCCTCATACACTGTGAGTGGTTTCAAGAGTCCTGGCACTATACAAGGATTAATAATGTTAATGTGTGTCTGCAGTTAAATGAACCCATTTGTTAAAGCTACTCAGTAGTGTAACAATACCTGTAATAACAGCTATGTTTTGGTTTTAATCCATCATTTGTAGTATTTGAATCTCTGCTATCAATTGCACCTTGAAAGTTTCATTATCACATTTATGAAATTATTTGTGATTTCTTGATAATAATAATACAACTGGTTTATGTGATAAGCTTTCCTATAGAGGCTTGGTTGATTAATTAACTAATAGTTAATTAAAATACAGAACAGCCTGTCTGCTTTAGGGCCTTTTTATGGACCAATACAAATGTTTTTACTTTCCTGCAGAAAAGATTAAACCCACCTGCAGTTTGAAAGGTTTATTTGTATTTTCATGTATCAGTTGGTGTTTTATTGCGGTGATTGAACATGATTACAGCTTCTCTCCCATTCCGCCTCAGTCATTTCTTCCTCTGCATTATTTGATTTCGGTGTGATTTCTTTTTTAACCTCGCGCACCTGCCTCACTATTATACAGTACAATAGGTCTAATCTGTTCTCTCTTTCTATTTCCCCTCCCTCCTCTATCTCTGTCTCGCACATGCTGCACTCCCGCTCACACTCTCCGAGATTTCTGCGTCTGCAGAGATACAGAAGATTGATGACAGCTATTCCAGAGCGTCGTCTCCGTCTTTGACACCGTCCCTTCTTCCCCTCCTCTCTCTGCACTCTTGTCGCCTTCTCCCCTCTCTGAAGAAGGTCAGCCTCTCTCACTGTGGTTAAACTACTCCATCTGTCTCGCCTTCTTTCCTGTCCGGCCCAGCCTTGGGCTAAATGATGAATCTCTTACACCTGCAGTTGTTTCAGGGATGATTCCCTGTCACTTGTGATGTATGTGTGAGTGTGTGAGTTTGTTTGGTTTAGAATCCCTTCCAGTTCCTGTCCCTGTGCTCAATAATGCAATTGAATTTTGTGTGAATGTGTGTGTGGGTGATCACATGGGTGCATTTGTGTTTGTGTAGTGTTAGTCTCCTCTATCCCTTTGGTACCATTACAGGATTACAGTTTTTTCCGTCTCCACCTCAGTGAGCGTTATTGTGTTTCTCCATCTCAATTTTTCGACTGCCTGCAAACACGTTCTATTTCCACCTAGCGCCTGTGCTCACAACGTGTGTAGCTGTGCATATGTGTGACACACTGTCGTGAAAAAACAATCAGACGCGAATATGAGTTCTTTTAGGCAATGTGCAGGATGGAGGAACGAGGAGAGGACCAGATGGTGAGTGTGAGCAGATTTCTGAGGTGGCACTGAAATGTGAAGAGAAGATCAAGGGCTTGGCATAAAAGACACACACACACACACAAACACAGAGAGATAGAGAGAGAGAGAGAGAGAGAGAGAGAGAGAGAGAGAGAGAGAATGTTACGAGTTGCAACAGGTTACCTAATCATTGTCACAGAATGTAAATGGTAAACAGACTGAATTATATATACATATTTATATTCAATAGAGTCGACACAGAACAGAGCTGCATGCTGTTTTAGGCCTTTATACGTTTGCTCCTACTTTTGCCTCTTCAGGGTGATTTGAGTTTGTTCAATAAGATGAAATGTGAGATGATGAGACTGTGGAATTGTTTGCTTGATAAATCTGAAAACAGGCTCAATAAGAAGGTTTTTATTTGGAGGAAATCACACAACTCTCCCTGGACTTTAGAGATTCATGCTGTTTTTGAGGAAGCTCCAAAACAATATATGAATAGATATAATCTATCATGTAGCTTGAACACAATTATTTGGAAGTTCCCCTGAACAGTTTAAGAAAAAACAAAATTATGAACCTGTATTCAAATCAAGCCCACTTACGGCACCGAATCTTGAGTTCCAGCACACTTAAGGAGGCAAAGGTTTTCAGTCGTACAGCTAAGAACATTAATTTCTCCTCTGGCCCATTGAGAATGACACATTTTCTACTGTGTTGCTCTTAATTCAATGAGTTAGGAATATCTATATTACAATAAATGCTTTGGTGCACTGATGATGACAGAATGGATTGATTGTGTAGTTTAAATGCTAATAGGCTGACTACCTTTATTTCTAAATCTTGGAGAAAGCTTCAGAATGGTTTATTTGTTTAGTTTTGTTAATGAAGCTGCAACTCTTTCTTTCTTTCTTTCTTTCTTTCTTTCTTTTTTGTACTTATTCTTTTCCTGAATAATGGTGTCTTGTCATCCTGTTTTAGGCAAGGTAATAACAAGCAATCCATGAACTGTTATTTATCTTTTCTAGTCTTAACAACCACTCAAGGTGCTTTACAATACAATTGACATTCGTCCATTCACAGAAACATAGAAATAGCTCTTCACAGCGTTTACAAACTGCCGGCACAGGAGCAACTTGGGGTTCAGTGTCTTGCCCAAGGACACCTCGGTATGCAAACTGGACAAACTGGGACTTGAACCAAACCCGCTATACCACCTGAGCCTCTGAAGGAACAAGAGGAGAGAGCATGTTACAGAAAGCAAAGCACCCATGTTACGTCATTCACTGGTGCACACAAACCTATTAAATTTGCATGTTATTTCTCAATTTTTTCAAACATCTGTTTCATTAATTTATGCTTCACCGAACTCCAGCAGGTACGTACTGTGTTATCGTGACCTACATTCTCCAATGGGGAATACACTTCACATTAATCTATCAGGACTGTAGTTCAGGTAAAACACTGAGGAACATGTTTTAATTAAATGTATTTGCTGTTAAGTATATTTTGAGTCTCTTCAGCACTTTTGTCAACAGCGCTATGGCTACAAAATAAGCCACATGAACAAACATTGACTTGACTGGACTTGAGCTGGAAATTCAGTGACAGACACTCGTTAAGTAGTGTTGACAGTAACAGAAGAAGCGACTGTGAGATCAGTCATTAAAACTGAGTTTGCACCACAGGGTCAAAGGCTGGAGAAGGTGGAGTTAGGCACAGAAACTGCTGAACCAGATTCATGTTATATTTATTATATTTGTTCTTAAGTGTGTTCTTTAAATCCTAACAATTCCTGCCGACAAAACTAAGTTTTAGAGAGCAAAATTTGGAAAACAAAACTTTGTCTTGAGTCCCAATAAAGCAAATGTTCAAACCTTTATTTGATCATATTTGAGTTTCAGCACTTATTGCATGAGGGTTTTTCTGCAGTCAACCACTAGAGGCCAACAGAGAGACCAACTTCTTTATTTTGGCTTTGGAGGTTATGATCAGTTATAATCATATGTACATAAATGAAGAGGGTTCATCTGCACTCTCTAGGTTTAGGTTGTTTACCCTTTTCCAATTGTTTCCTGTCACTCTTTCTACTTTAACTCTTTAATAAACACAACTTGGTATAAATTAAACCTGTTTAGCTCATTCTAACGTGATTTTATTTGATTTCAAAAGAAATTGCATCCCTATAGTTTCTGCAACAGAATTGTTAATACGATTTTAAATACTATGAGTCTAACAACCCCCTGATGATGCACCATTGCCAGGCAGTGGAATGTCTTACTAACTGTGCTGCATTTGAAAATTGATGACTTGTGTTACATCATCTCTTTGCTGTGAAGTTAGTTGCTCAGTTTTGGTCCTTACATTTAGACAAATGGAAGATTTAGTCTTTGTATAAATAAATCTACACATGATAGAAAATGAAAACACCACCTGAAAATACAGTATCAACCTGAATGTGTTGGGGCACCATCAGCAACTCACTTTATAATGACAAATGAGATTCATGAGTTTTACATTGCAATGCAAATCGATGTAATACTTCCACAGTGTTCATGTTACCCCACCCCAATGTCTAAGTGCCCCTGAGCAAGGCACCTTACTCCCCTAACACCTGCTCCCCGGGGCGCCGTGCATGGCTGCCCACTGCTCTGTGTGTCCTCCTGTGTACACCAGATGGGTCATAGCAGAAAAAAATGTCCCCCCTTGCATGTCGTGTGTGTGTGCATGTGTGTGGGATAATACATGTATCTTATCTTATCTTATGTGGTGTGATGTGATTCTCGGAGTGTGTGATGCTAGAGGAGAAACCTGGCACCAACGTTTGCCAGAAGAGGGCACTGTTGACCAGGGACATTTCACAGAAGGGCCTGTTTCAGCACTGATGTTATACGAAGCGAATAAGACGCAGATCTAGTTGATCAGGTGCCTTCTTTGTGTTGTTGTGGTGTCTGAAAAAACATATGGGATGTGAGTATCTTCAAAACTGACTAATATCAGACGCAATATCTGTATTGTGTTTTCTGAATATATCTGTGTTTGTGTGTGTGTCTACGTCTGTGGAATGTATTCTTGTTGACATGAGTAAAGTTTTTCTAGATAAAGTGCATGAATATCTGAGTGTGTTTACTGTAGCTGAGTGTGTTTGCATGTGCTTGTTCATGTGTGTGCCTGGCCTGCCTGGGCAGACGGGTAAACCCCAGGAATGCAGGAGCCTATAGAGCAGGAGGAAATGATTATACCACACGGTGCCATTGCTGCTGCCGAGCTCTGCACCCCCCATCCCCCAGTTTACACAGATCTGCCGGTTCAACAACCCACAGTGCGGTGATCAGAATTAAATCATGATATGGACAAATAAAAGACAACAAACTGTGAGATTAGTAATGCAGCCCCCGAGATAAAAGTGTTTGCTCACTTGTGAAAACAAGAAAGGATGTGAATGTAGAAGAAGAAGAGGAAAATGTTTAGATCCAATACTTTTGTCTTAGATTTAACTGAAGGATAAGACTCAGATTTATTAATTTTGATCCCAAAGGGATACAATGAGTGAAAGGCAGAAAGATCTTTAGTGTTAGAGAACGTATTCAGAATTGAAAGTGACTTTTTTTCTAATGGAGATTCGAAGTGAGAGAAAGGGGATCGCAATAATAGATGGTGTGTTTGAATGGCGCCTGATTTAAAAGTGCCCAGTTGTAAATGGCTTTGTCTGTGTGTGTCTTTCTGCTCTGGCTGATCATTAATCTGAACCATCAGGCCTGATAAGATGTGTCTAAAGAGAGAAGGGACTATAGGATCGCTCTCTGACTGATGAGTGTGTGTGTGTGTGTGTGTGTGTGTGTGTGTGTCTGTGTGTGTGTGTGTGTGTGAGAGAGAGAGAAAAGGAGAGTGTGTAAAGCCAAAGCACTCTGAAAGACCTTGAGTTTGATGATGGTCATACGGCATTCTTGTAAAGTTAAAGGGAAGCTCATAATAGACTCCTTATCTGAGCCGGGGAGACAATGAAAGGCAGCAGGTCTATGAGGTGGAGAAATGGGTACGGCTATTTGTTACCTGTTCAAACAGGAGCCATTAAACACAGAGCGAGGATGAGATTCAGTCACGTGTGCAGAGATCACTTTGATTCTTTTCTTTTTTTTTACCCTACACCTCATTTTCTGATCAATCCTTGCCAAAAAGTTAAATGCTTATTTCATGTATTTATTCCTTAGTTAGTCAGTGAGCTTGTCTAAGGACGAGCACATGGATGAACATATCAGACCTCTAAACCGGCTAAATGTATTTCCATCAATATACATGAATTATTCTCTGAGAAATCTACAAAAATGTTGAACAATGGTCGCAATATTAAAGAAAGTGAAAAAACGAAATATCCTGGAGCTGCCCCCAAAAATTCACGGGTTCTTCCCCCGAACCAAAACCACATCCTTCCAGTTTCGTGGTATTCCAGTTTCCAGTTATCCTGTTTACAAACAAACACATAAATGTAGATGAAAACATGATCTCCTTGGCAGAAAGGATAACAAATACAGACACCAATATAGAACAAACACAAATAGAAAAAAGATCAAAACATATGACATAATTACTTCCTTTTACTTCCCAGCACAGGCTGTACAAATGTGGTACACCTAAATTAAACCTTATAACCTCCTTAAGCAGTGGTCCTTGCCAATCAGGTTTTGTAATAACATAATTTAAAGGACGGGGAGCAAGCAAAAATCCAGTTAAAACCTTTGCATGGGAAAAAATATACAAAGTTTTCAAAATTCAAAAACAATATTTTAGATTTGAAGAACGTTTTCATGTCTTTCACGTAGACCCACACAGCCAAACTGAATCTTCTCACCACTGTGTTGCTGGAGGTGTTTTTATGGGTTCTATGATTTTTGAAGTGTATTTAAGCGCTGAACTAAATTGAATCCCCCTGCAACAAGGCAATCAATATTGCTTTCAGAAAAAACACACCAGTTCTGTGTCCGTCATCCCTCATGATCACTGTATTCATTGTCCGTGACACTTTGTAATTGGTGGGACTGCTGCTTGGCAAACACCAGGCGGAGTCACGTTAGGTGGTCTGTATGAAACGAGCTCACTCAGCGAGCAGTGCTGAGATCCATTCATTCTCAGATTGTTGTTTCATGTTATCATGTTTAGAAACAGTTGTATTATGACATTTTGCCTAACTTATCTAGAGTTGAAAAGGCTCTGGGGAAAGGCATTTTTTTGATGGATAAAAGTATTTAGTATTTAGTGTTATTGTTTTTAAACAGCAGCTTTTACAAATACAAATTCAATTCTACATTTACCCTCCATACATTGTGATCACCTTATGTCCCTACACCCGCATTAGGGGGCAGTAGAGTCTAGGAAAAGAAAAGAAGCCTGGCAGTGGCAGTGCCATTTTAGGGTTGACTATTTCTTATATTTGAAATTTCCCTAAAACATTTATGATACCAGTAAACATAATAAGAGAGTTCACAGCCATTCATTTCATTTTGGGACTTTTCTTACTCAGTGAGACAAACTAATTTCAAAGTGGTGAGTTAATCAGTGAAAGATGGAGAAAATAAAAGAGGGACCAGCAACCAAACGTACAGGAAGCAGCTCGGCCAGTTGTGTTGTTATGTCCCTGGTTGTGTGCGCACTGAATGACACTGTTATGATTGTCCGTAATGGTTTCTGCCAGTGATGTACGAGTGAGGGATTCGGATGTTCTCCACTCGGCCAAATATCACTCCTCTCCTCTAAATGGCTGCTGTCAGAGACGTTGTGCGTATGTGTGTGTGTGTGTGTGTGTGTGTGTGTGTGTGTGTGTGTGTGTGTGTGTATCAGGGTGTGCACACGAGACGCTGTGAGTGTGTGGGGCAATATATGTGATTTGATCCAGATGGGCATGTTAGGGAGCAGGCAGTGCCTTCTCAGAGACTGGTAGCAGTTTGTTCCCGAGATTAGATTGTGCTGTTACGTGCTTCTCTGTAATGACCTCATAACAACTGCACAGTCGATGGCCTCTCGCCTCTCGCCTCCACCTCTCTCCCCTTTCCTCTTGGTCCCTGCATCACTCTCCCCCCTCCTCCCTATCACAGCACCCATTGGCCTCTTGTGTCTTAATGCGGTGCATCCTCTCAACCCCCGCGCCCCCCAGCGTGCACCTGGCCTTAGAGAATGAGCAATGAGTGAGAGGAAAGTGTGCAGCCGGGCACACGGTAGCCATTATGGGGCTAAAGCACCGCCGACGTGCTTGATGAGGGGGAACAACGGAGCCTCGCCTGGGGACACTCCATTAAACTCCCCCTCTTTGTCTTTCTGTCTCTGGCTTATACGGACACACACTTACACACTTACACACACTTGGGTCTCTGGTGTGTTTCTGTACATGACCAAAAGCCGTCTGGATGATGTCAGCTATACTCGTCGCTGTTTCCTCTTCACCCTTCGGCTCCTCATAAGCACCTCTCGAGAAACAACACATTTAAAAAAAAACGTTCTAATGTGCAACAGGGACAGACTCATCCTTGGGCGGTTTTAAGTTTACCGCAGGATATATTTCAAACACCAAACTAAGCGCAGATAAAAGAGAGTGTATTGTACTCGACTGCAATCGTAAACCTCAGACAGAAGGAAAATACAAATCAATTTCACTCCTAAGAAAAGCTCGGAGGATCACATTTCATAGCTGTGGATATTGATCATGAATGATGCTTGTTTGCAAACAGTAAAGCCAGGACGGCTTAATGCTGCTGCCTCATTACATGGACGATATAATGTTTCCCACAGTTTGTCTCTTTGAGAAACAGGCGATTTGAAAATACATCTCAGCTGCTCAAAACACATGCAAACCCAGAAAAAGAGCCGGTGCACCTGAACGTAGCCATCCCTCAGCGCGCCGGAGTAATTAACATGCTAATGGGTTAATAAAAGTCTCCTGGACCCGCACGTTGCCTTAAGAGTTGAAATATGACAAAGGCCTTTCTGATGGGGATGTGCTCGTGTTATTGCTTTTTATTGGACCCATCTTTCATCGTAACACTTTTATTGAAAAACTTCTACAAAAGAATTTCTGTATCGCTTTCTGAGTGAAATAATCGAGTTGGAGCCAAAGAGCAATGGTAGATTTAAATTGCACTTTGAGGCAAATTCCTAGCGAGGGAGCACCTTGAATTGGTGGTGGGGGGTTCGGTGGTAAAAGTGCTGCAGCGTTGCATTGTGGGGGTTTTAAATCCCTTAAAACTAAATTGTACACTATTAGAACCAAAGCTTGATCAGTTTGTTTTTCAGGAGAAATAATTAGAGAAACACAACCCTGCCACTTAATGGGTTTTCCTCGTTGGCAAACCTAATAACTACCTTCACAGGGTTAATCAGGAATCCCTCATTGACTTGGTTAGTAGTAATGTTCTTAATGTTCGATTTTCGCTTGAGATTTATATGTTTACATGGAAAAGTTTGGTTTGGTAACTGATTTGGATAAATCCTTCATGGTCCAAATCAGTGAGTTTACTCCTGGACACTGAAAGCCTTCTTTACAGCTTGGTAACTTATTGTTCCCCGTGACAAACAGCCAGATGAGCCCAGTGCTTCTGGCTCCCTCGCCAATCTAAATCCACATCCACTGGTCTTTTAGCACTGGTCTGTTCCACCAATATCTCAGTTCTGGGTCATACTGGGATTTTTAACTTACGACTCCGGCAACAGGTTTATAAATTGGTCTTATATGAGCACGGTGAGACTGTGAGATCCAAAGAAACCAAGACAATGAGCTAAAACACACGGGTGGAAACAACCAAGCTACAGGAACGATAAAGAAAGCAAGAAATCAACACTATGTGCACTTCATTGTTAGTGAAACAATGTGTGTGTCCCTCGTTGTCTTCTTGCTCTTCACAGCTCCAGCCGGTGTGTAACGTGGAGACAGTCGCCAGCCAACATGGACATGTACCTTCAATCCATAACAGGTGTTTAACAGCTGACAGTGGAGTTTTATGAAAGTAAAGCGGGGGATCAATCAAACAGATTGATGGTGCAGTGAGGACCGGGCCTGTCTCAGCTTTATGTCACTGAGGACACTCCCCCCCCACCCCCCCCCCCCTGCCTTGTGGGCATGGATAAATATTTGTTACTTTTTTGGCCCAGTATGTTTCATAGTGTTGCCTGCATTTTTGATATATTGATGCAGATTTTCAGTTTGGCCAATAAGGATCTGAAAAACCTGTGGATAGGAATGTATGCATGGATGAGGTTTGTATGCAAAGATCAACAGGAGGGCTGAACAGATTATTGGACGACTACAAGACTCCCAGAATCTCAGTTAAACAGGTGAGCTCAACAACAAACTCAGAGACAGTCTGTTTCTAATATGTCTTTCAGCTGTGGCTGCTGCTAAAGTGGAACATCATTTAATTTATGAAGCCTAGTGATGCCTGTTGCACCAGCTGCACAGCCCGTAGCTCTTTATGGTTTTCTGGTTAATTGTACTAAAGGCAAAACAAGAGAAGATGTTGGACGGCATAGTTTTGAAGTTTAAATGAAGGTGACATGATGCTTTTAATTTTGTAATTTAATTTTAAAATCGAATTGTTCACTTGTTAAAATTTATATGAATCATATAACATCATCAGCATATTGCCGGATAAGGGCCCCGAGCTAGCAGGTCATCAAACTGGTAGCACATGCAGCTCCTGGAGAAGCCGGTGAAATTCCTTGAGCTGTGTGCTTCCTCCTGTTGATCTCGTGGACCCACACACAATGGAGTTGGCCTTTCTGGCATTACCACAACATCTCACAATGCAACAATTGCAATTATCCTGCAGCCAAACTCGCACAAGTTAACTTCAACTAATGCAAATGTGAGTCAAAATTCACCAAGGATGAATTCCACATGAAACCACACTGGGATTTATCATATTTGCCTCTTGGTTCATCGTAAGTGAGCTGGAAGGTGAAGGTTTGCCACTGATACACTTGCTTGTGTGTGATTGGGCCCCAAATTCTTACTATGTATTGCGATCTCAAGGATTCAACATATACTGTATAATATGGGATCTTTACGTATATGTATACTACATACATATGTAAAGGCCTATTTGCATACAGTAAATGCTTATATTTGTAAAATATGAACTATATGTATTAGTACTTGTATATCTGGATTTCATAAGAAGGTGATGAAAACCAAAGTAAGTTTCCAAACCCGAGGAGACATTACTGGGAGAGATTTCACATGAAAATCATTACACCAGGCTGCACCTGCTTCAGCACCACAGAGCATCATAAACCAACTTCACACAGGCTGTTGTACACACAAGGTTTTTTTTTTCCAATTCCTGTGCCTGCTCATTTACAAGCTTTGATATGACAAGATAAAATGATGATGTTACAGCATGGGGTGATGGTGGTTCCAGCGAGGGGGGAGAAAAAAAAAAGAAAAGATGATGATCTCCTCCCTGTCAGCACGGGGAAGGTATCTCCATTGCAAATTGTTTTGAATCATTTCCATCTCTGCAAACCGCAAAACAGATGAGACTTGAAAAGCTGCAACACATTCTCAATTCAATATGCTGGACAGCTCACATTTCTCCTGAGGTGACATCCTCAATTTGGTGCTCGTACATCTGCGATCCAAAAACCGCATTTGGCACCAGGAAATGAGTCTTTCGTGAAAATGAGCGAGGTCTGTGCGGAGTGGAAAGAAACATATGCAGAACAAAAATAGTCAACCAGGCAAAAAAAAGTGCCTCCTTTGTGCTGTCGGATGGGCTTGTTGATTTGATGTGTGTCTGTGTGTGTGTGAGTGTGTACGAGCTCGCATTCATGTGCTTACACTGTGACGCTGCACTAATTGTGTGTGATAAGGAGACCTACCTGGGGAGGAAAACTGGGAGAGCTGGGAGAACGTGGAGGACATCGGAGGACATCAGCCGGTCTTATCACCAGCACCACGTTTCATTCCAAGCGAACGCCGACACAAGCTGCGTCTCTCCTCGCTGACTGGTGATAAATGATTCCACTTCAAGTCTCTGGGCGGAAACGGGAACACATTAAAAGTCTATGAGCCGAAACAGGCCAAAAGCTAAACATTCTTCCTTTGACACTTGCTGAACTTTATGTAAAATTATTAGACTCCAGAGGAAAACGCATGATGTAATACCGAAACGCAGCTCGGCAATAACCTCTCCTCCTCACCGGGCCTTCCTTTCTATTTACATCTGAATTATTCTCTGTCATGAGTCCACCTGGGTGAGGATTGGTAGCTCTGGGAGCGCCCTGCTCGAAACACACCGTTTCTCCGCTTATGAAATATTAACTCCGGGTTAAGAGCAGCAGAACCATTGATCCTGACCGTGAGTCTTTGAGAGTGCAGCATTTAAAGCAGCCCTGCTGGAGAGCATGACATGTCAGGCATGTTAGCAAGGCTCCACATGAAAGGACGCCGCGGAATTAGCATCGCAAAGCACAGCGAGAACCTTTCTTCTAAATAAAAGGGGAGTGGATCTATGTTTGGGACATCAAGCTAACAGCTTTAGGTAAGACGGGCGAATTCCTGTACTGTGTGTGTGTGTGTGTGTGTGTGTGTATGTGTTTGTGAGTGTGTGTGTGTGTGTGTGTGTGTGTGTGTGTGTGTGTGTGTGTGTGTGTGTGTGTGTGTGTGTGTAAGAGGAGAGAAGGGCCAGAGAGCTGCTCCCTCAGCATCTGCTGGCTCATGCCTCTAATAAGGGTCTCGGCCACAGAGCTCCCATCACAACCCGGGTAATGATAGACCAGATTTGTGGGATGGCCGGTGTCCGTGCTGTATTTGCCGTGACACTGGATTCTATTTTTAATTATTTTAACTGTAAAGTCCAAAATAGTGTTCAAACAAATACAATATCCAACTTTAGCTACTTGGAGTCTCTTAATTTAAACAAAAAGAAAAAGGCCTATTTTGATGAAGCAGCGTGGGATCATGAGAGATGTTGTCTTCACCACTGACGTGACTCAGGCGTGAATCATGTTCATGAGGTAATGCATTCAAGTTGTATTCACATTATGTTGTGATCCATTAGGTTATCACAACACAGAACGGAAGAAGGAAGCCAAGCGTGTTTTTCTTTGTCATACGTCAGAAGCTACAGGTAAAGTGGCTTTGACACAATTAAAATGCGATCAAAGTAAAAAGTCCTAACCTTGAATAAAATTGGGGATTTCTCTGGGTTGGAATACTGTAGGAATCACTTTTGATGTAAGTACACAAACTGCACAATTATTACATTTTTTACTGCTGGTATCTAACTGGAATTTGGAAATATGCTTATGACACACAAAGTCCCATCTCCATGACTTCAGAGGACATCACATTGACTTACATTCACTTCCTGGAGATCAACCATCACTAATCCTTGCCTTACTCTGACCCTCACCCCAAACTTAACCTATGATTAACCTCACTTTAACCTAACGTTTATTTTATGAGGACTTGCTTTTTTGAGCCAATAAGGTAGACACGTCCTCTCAACATGAGTTACACCTAGAAAACACACACACACACAAGCACTCACACACATGGACACACACTCTAGAGAAGACCATCAGCCAAATGTGCCCAAAGGTGTTTTATTGTGTTTTCCTCCTGAATCGTAACCATCTGGTAATTGCCGCTCCAAAGCAGTGAATTGAGGGGAATTTACAACTTTGTGAATTATACATGGTTAAACACATCAGGGTTTAGATGTGAGCGGAAGTCTTTCTTGCTAAATGATGAGTGCCTGTTATTCTTAGATGTGGAAACAGTCACTTTTATTCGCAGTTGGGGTCTCAGCTGCAGAAACGGGAGTCGGTCGGGGTCTCGGGACCCAAATTTGACCCTTTGAGCCAAACACCAATAATCAGAGTTTCCAAACCTGGATGGAAAACATTACACAAGAAGAGGCATCTGTCGAGTCGGAGGTGGAATAGTTTGGAGAGCATTAACGCAATGAGCAGATGTAGTCCAGACATTTTATTGCGGCAATTTCCTCGGGTTTTAATTTGTTCTACTTGTGTACTCTTTTCATTTACCACAGACACTGATATTACAATTTGAACCTTATCTTAGGGCAGCATTTAATAGACTGGAAAATTAAGTATCCGTTCGAGATGGCATTTGAAGGCAGAGTACGGGTCGTGCCACATCCACCGAATCAACGGATTAGTTTCTTTTCATCGTAAGTGCTGTTGGTGTTTTGTTGTATGTCACAGAAAACATTTGCTCCAGTGAATAATCTCTCAATGCTTAGTCCTCCTTGATGTATGCGTAGAAATTGTTCCCCCTTTTTTTAGGCAGTGTAAAAAGAAATGGAGATTTATTAAAATGTATTGCGTCGAGTTTAAAAATAAAAATCAAATCAGGGTGAATCTGAGGGTGAAACTGAGTTAATCAGGCCTCAAGAGGTCTTTGTTATTTTCTGCTGCTTCCGCAGAGAGAAACAACAAGATCTGGAGGAATTACAAACCAGGTGAAGGGAAGGCACTGGGAATGTTTGAGGAATACTGGGACAGCATATATGTCTGTCTGTCTGTCTGTGTGTCTATCTATCTATCTATCTATCTATCTATCTATCTATCTATCTATCTGTCTGTCTGTCTGTCTGTCTGTCTGTCTGTCTGTCTGTCTGTCTGTCTATCTATCTATCTATCTATCTATCTATCTATCTATCTATCTATCTGTCTGTCTGTCTGTCTGTCTGTCTGTCTGTCTGTCTGTCTGTCTATCTATCTATCTATCTATCTATCTATCTATCTATCTATCTATCTATCTATCTATCTATCTATCTGTCTGTCTGTCTATCTATCTATCTATCTATCTATCTATCTATCAAGCTGATGACACTGTAATGGCTATAGTAGGCAACCAAGACATTTATTAACAAAAGCAATGTGACCTTGAAGAAATTAAAAAATCTGATGCAATCAGAGGTTACAGAGCAAAACTGTGCGTGAGGAGTTTTACATAAAGCAGCAAAAATGAATAAGCCAGAAAAACCAGAATAAGCCAGAGAAAATACAGAGTCTAACATAATTCGTCATAACATGGATACACTTTGAAAGTGTTATTTGATATTTTATTCACACTCTGCAAAGTTATCAACATATTAAAACGTAATAATGCTGCGCCGCGTTTGCATTTTTTTCCGAGACTTAAGAAATTTCATTTATTACATCACAACCAGGCGTACTTTTTTCTCAAGTGAGAAAAAAAAAGTGTTTCTAGACAAATCCCTAAAAATACGTGTACAGATAAGGAGCCAGAGATTTGTTTGGAGACAGAGGCACAGTTTGGTGCCGCTGCTGTTAGACAGTAACGTCTGTTTCCAGATCCTCCTCGGCTCTGCAGAGACTCGCTCCCGGCTGCGTGCTGACAGGACAAGTGCACACTCAAATAGCTAAAAGGTGTTTTCCCTCCAGATGCACTGTGTGAGGAGGCGCGGAGGAAAGTCGCAAATTACACTCTTTCATTCTTTGTCTCCTTCTCTACTCGGCTGCCCAAGTGGAAAATGGGAGTCATCCTGCTGAAATATTCATATACTGTACTCAGGGTCGGACTGGAGCAATAATACAGGCCCGAGAATTTGACTCCAGCCCTCAGGGCCAGCGTCATGCAAACAGTAAGACCGCTGACTTTCTATAAGGTTAACCCTCTTTGTTGATTTGCGGGTTACCAGACTATATTTGGACACTATGTAAGTTATTAAATATCGTGTCTGACCAGCGAACTGTTTTCAATAAGTCGATAAGCCAATAAAACATTGTGGGTTAAGGGCTGCGGGTTCTCGTCCTCTCTCTCTCTCTCTTTCTCTCTCTCTCTCTCTCTCTCTCTCGTGTGATTGCTTTCTGGTTAGAACTCTTTACTTTTATGACCATTCATCAATAACAGATGGTTATTATTATTGACAGCCATTATCCAAAGCAAACTCAGTGTGAATAGACAGGTTCGGCAGTGACGGCACCACGGCCGACAGTGTGCCCACACATGTGAGACTCAGCAGTCCAGTGAGCTAGCGCCCGCAAAATACAAAGGTTATTCACAAGTCATTCCTGGTTGTTACATAATCCCTGATCGAGCTGAGGAATCGACCCTCAGGCCACTGGGAGACGTCACAAAGCCGTTCACCTCCCACTGGACTGTGACTCTTCTTCATCCTGCTGAGGTCAGCCCGTTTCAAGCGTACACCAGATGTCTGCTCATTACACTCCGTCGTTCCTACTTAGCCAGAAATCTTTCATTACCTTTACCCTCTGAGTCATATTAAAGTTTTTGAACATGCTAACATAGGCAACGGTATATTGCTTTTGTGTGGTCAGAGCACCAGCACGCCCTTGATCTGAGATCATAAATAACACATGTCGTGGCGTAAGCAGCAAACTCAATTATTTATCTGGCTGAACGTCTGGAAAATGGGGCTGACGAGGCAGCGCTCTAATTCTAGCTCTCTGTAATTTGCAGTGTAAATGGGAGGTTTCCTAACAACCAAACCTCATTAGGAAAACACCATCATGAGTCAGTGTGGAAGGACTGAGCCACAGAGACATGAGAGAGAGAAATGTAATTTCACTGGTGAACCTGCTGGTGCACACACACGATCAATGGCCCTTAGAGAGTACATTCCAATTAGATTTTTCGGCATTTCTTCACAACATGTAATTGAGTGTGGTGCTATCACACTTTGATGGTCCAACATGCTGCTATTAAGAATGTATTTAGGAAAAAATCGTTAAGAGGTGACTTAAGTAAATTGACATGAATTCATGGGAAAATCCACTAAATTGTCATTATGGGAACTTGCTTCAATTAATTATTATTCCAAAAATGGTTAAGAGGTCACAAAAAAGCTTCACTTCTCTCTTGTTCAGGATGACGCCCATAAGGCTCATTCTACCTTAACAGAAACACTCCAGTTATTATTTTATGGTCAATAAACAGTTAATATAACTTGAAGATGATAATTATATCCCATTTTTTCAAATAGAGCCTCAGAAACTCTACACACTGCGCCTGGAGGTGCTGAAAGCTACTTGATAGGGGATTTATAATAATAGTGCATGCTATTAAAGCTAATTGTTCACTTAGCAAAGTTCAATGAGTGACAAAACTGAAGAGTGGGTGAATGTAGCTCGCAGCAGTGAATTCTCTGCAGACGTGGAGCATGGAAACCTAATCTCTTTTCTCACTGATCCACTTTTATAACACTTATTATTATAATTATACTGTATGTACGCTGGTCTGTACATTTCTATGTCACAGACAACTAATTGTGATATTATATTTAAGCAATAATTGTTCCAAAACCTAAAAATACTATTCCATTTAAATCTCCATCACTCCTGTTGTTTTCTTAAAGACAAGGAAGGTGTGAAAGTGCCTTTAAAGGCAAGAGGTACATACACAAGTAGACATTATCAGGGGAAATGTTGTCAAACTTACTTAAAGTTCTTGAAAAAACCTTCAATGATGATTTCCCACAAAGCATTAGCTGTAACTGTCATGTTGTTTAATCACAAAGTGACAATAATTAGGAAGGAGAACGGGGCTCGGCTTAGTTTCCCGTGAGGCTGAGATCCTAACCGCGTTGATGATGAGCGATCTGTAGATCCCGAGGCTTTACTCGGCTCAAAAGGAGAGAAACAAATACATTTCATATTACCAGTGGTGCACACCAGCTCTCTCGAAGCCATTGTGCCCACACATGTGTGAAATTAAAGCTATCACGACCTCACATCTGACTGAGAGTGCTATTTCTCTTCAAGTATTTCAGCGAGGACACATTTCCCTGCTTTTATGGCCTGCGAGTCACACGGGTAATAGCAACAAGATGCAGATACATGTGCTGGAGCTGGTTTCAACAGATAGAGATGAACGGTGAGCCACTGTGTATGAGAATTTGTGTGTGTGTGTGTGTGTGTGTGTGTGTGTGTGTGTGTGTGTGTGTGTGCATTACTTCACAAGCTTGTTTGTTTGTGTATGTGTATCCATATTCATTAGAAGTCCAGAGGAGAGTCCAGTAATGATTGTGTACGATGGGATTAAGGAGACTGACCTTTGGCAACTTCAAGTGGAGCAGTGTGTGTGTGTGTGTGTGTGTGTGTGTATGTGTGTGTGTGTGTGTGTGTGTGTGTGTGTGTGTGTGTCTGTGCGTAGTGATGGTTGATGGTGAAGTACAGGAGGAGAGAAAGAGGAGGAAGCACAAAGGGAGGAAGGGACACAGTAATGTCACCAGCATATACACATTGCTCCTCATCCAGACTGGTTTATTCCAGGTAGCAGCACTTTGTTGTTTCAGCAGGTCCAATGGAAGCTGAGGGGAAACAACAACAGCCTGTGAAGTGACTGCAGGTCTTCACATTTATTCTGTTGCGTTTCAGAGCAACAGAGAGAACAAACAAAAGGATCCCAAACTAATTTTAAAAAGATGCAATAATTGATTAATTTGAGCCACTTGGGGCCTTTAAAATAAGCTTTTAACACAACACTGACATATAATCACATTTTAATATGTTCACAAATCATTTCTTATCCAACAGATGTGACTTCAGCTTTTATGAGTGTCTGTCCACCCGACTGAGTCCAAAGTTAAGTCCACTTTTACCTCTGGTGTGATCTCAACTCTTGAAGGAGCTTTGCTCTTCAGCTGCTCTTTTCCTGTCTTTTTGGTAAACACTGGATTTTTTTTATACTTAAAACAGGAAATCAAGTTAATCAGAGTGTTGTGGGCCTGGGAAGCGATGAACTGAAAGAAAAAACCCAAAGAGTTAGGGGGAAATGTGGAGTCAGACGATAATCATTGAGCCCGACTGAATCGCCTCATCCTTTGTTACACGTGCAATATGAAGCTGGAGCCACTAGGGGTCTCTCAATCAAAACAATAACGAGACCTGGTTTGATGACGTCACGAAGAAGCGTGGGATCATGGGAGTTGTTGTCTTCTACTTAGACCAAATCATGTTCATGGATGAGGTCATGAACTAAAGTTGTATTCACATTATGCAGAAAAGGGCAAAGATCCAGTAGAGTGACCTAATCTGTTACACATATTTTTATGATACAGGTGCAGTGATTTTTTATATATTATTATTAATATTATTATTAATACACATTTTACTGATGTTTTTTTTACCTATTATATCTTAAGATAAAAGTATTGATTTAAGCAACTTTTCACTCAGATATAAGAATAGACATATATACATTTTTTGTCAAAACAAAATACCTTATATATTTTTTATATAAGTCCTTCCTACAAGTGCTCTTCTGAGTACTGTGTGCACATACAGTACCTTTTCCACACTGGCCCTCCCTGGCACCAGTATGCTATTATAATGCTAACTTTGGAAATTCCTGCTGCAGCTCCAATATTGATTTTTCCGCCTTTGCAAGTGCGCTGCATAGACATCGCGGGGAATGGTGAGAGTCTATTTCAGGAACGGTTAATAGAGTTTCAGCTCGGAGAGGACACACCGAAAATGTCGGAATGACATTTCTCTCGCATCAAAGGGAGAGAAGTTTCTGAGCACGATGTCTCGGACGGAATTGGCACTCAGGTAATCAAGGAGTCTGTATATGTGTCTGAGGCAGTGGAGGGGAGAGGAGGGGGGCAGGGGGGTCATTATTTTGTGGTTGCAGAAATAGAAGCGAGAGAGAAAAGACGGCGAGAGAGAGAGAGAGAGAGAAACACTCACAAATGGGAAACATGCTTCTCTACAGGATTTGGTGAGGTACAGTAACTGTGCTGTAAATAGTCCTCGTGCCTCATGTGAGCACACGCACACACCCTCTGAGACGCTCCGGTGTCTGCTGTGGAGATGATTTGCAGAGTCTCTGTTGTATTTATGCCGTGATTGGCCTTTGTTGTTGATGCACATGAACAAGATCTGTGCCGTATGCGCCGAGCTTGAGCCGACCCTCCTGTGACCTTCACCTGCCCTGCTCCGTCTGCTGGCAGAGTGGAAAGAGACCCGGTGAGAATCGATGGTCTCCTCTCATCAGACACGCGTGTACAGACAAAACAGACACGCACACGGCCGTCATGCAGATCTTGTGGGGACACAAAGCCGGCGCTTGTCCCCTGGCGTCCCTCCAGCAGCCGGTGTGTCCTCTGTCAGACGGCCTGACATTCAGCCACGGCACTTACTCATCGATCCACGTACAACAGGGAGGAGAGAGTGAGACCATGTGAGGAGGTCGAGGAGGTCGAGGAGGGAGGAGATGCCTCGCAGGGCCACTCTGATGCCCGGGCGAGGTATCCTTCCATCAGAGTTGATGGAGCGCTATCAGGAGGGGGGTGTGGGTGAAGAGGCGCTGCAGAGCTGACTGACTGGTGGAAGTGGGATAGTGAGCCTCCGGGCTGACAGCAGCCGTGACAGCGCTGAACAAAGTGCCGTGCCGGTTTGTTTAGAACTGCTGGGAACTCGGAGGTGGTTAGGGTTGTTTTCTCTGATGCCTTCTGTCTGTGGTCTGTGTGCAGGCATGCTTTGATTTTCCGTGTGGCTGACACTGAATACGGCTTGAAATGAAAAGGTAACCTGTGGAGTTTTCCTGTAAACAAACAATGATATCTTTGTGTCACTTTGTGTTCTTACAGGAATGCAGGCAGGAAATTTGCAGAAGGACAAAACCAAAATATTATAGTTATTCTGAACGGGATGAAGTCTCCAACCAGGCGAGACAAAAGAGGGAGCTTTCATTTGAAATAGGGGCTTTGACTGTTGCATGGGTGTGGTTTGGATGGGAAATGGCTCAAATGGAGGAGAAAGCATTGTTTTGAAAGTTATGCCACAAACTGGTCTCCACAACAGACTCAAACACCATTAATCACTTTTCCCACCTTCGCACGAATCACGTCAAACAGAGTCTACGGATCAGAGCCACTAAACAAACATTTGAGTTCTCAAAACAAACCTCGAACCCCAAATGTTGCAAGTTGTTCTGCCCGCGTCACAACATATGCAGAAGAATCACGGAAATGGAAGATGTTGCCATCGCATGTTAACATCTGAAAAGACATGGCTCTAATTTACAAGAGAAGGCATAAGCAATGAATATATATAATATATATAATCAGGGTATGGAAGTTGTACATATCACACAGTCAAACAAAGGTTACTGCAAAAGTGTTGTACTTAGTCTGTGAAATAATCTGTTGTGTGTTTTTGCTGTAACGTGCACAAAACTGCCGTGTCGTCTCCCACTACCTATTAAAGATTCATATTATAATAGTGGATTTGCCAGGTGGTAAAAAAACAGATCTGCTTCTGTGTTAAATGGTAAAATAAAGGCTTTACAGTAGAGTACAGTACCACCATTCACCTCAGCTACAGCCTTCAGGGGCAGTTCGGGGTTCTTGCCCAAGGACACTTCAGCATTAAGATCAAACCACCAACCTTCTGGTTAGTGGACGACTCGCTCTACCTCATCTGTGTGGATACTAAGCAGAGTGAAACCATATTCTGCTCCCTCCATAAGTAGGTACATGTTACCATCTTTTAATAATAATGGAACACTGTCATTGACATCAGAACATGTTTTAGTTAGTCAGGAAACTTGCTAGATATTTGTACACATATAACAGAAAGCTCATGAAGTATATTGAATAAATAAAAACATGAATGCATCAATGTCTCCTTCTCAATGTACACAGACCCAAATATACAGACAACCCTGCACACAGTTGCATTTCACATGGTGGAAACATAAGTAAAGTGACAAATGAACATACGTCTAAAACATATAAACCCAGGACATTTTTACCATGGAGGAGATATCGTCCTCAAAACGTATGAATTATATATATTTTGTCTCTTTAACCTTTTTCCCCCTCATACACATGTCATTTTTCTTTCTGATTTGATCTGATTTTTTTTTTTCATTTCCTTTTCCCTTGATATTTTGTGCGTGTCACAGGTGTTACAGAATTTTTCATCATACTGCTTTTTGCTAATAATTTGTGTATCCATATGGTTGTGTCATGGCGCACCGCCTTGATCTTCTTTATTGTTGTTGTGTTGTCTGTTGTCTGCGGTGCGATGTTTCTCGATACCCTTTGGGCTTTTGTCTCCCACACACGTTTCACTGACTGCATCTCTCCCCTCAGTGGTTTCTGTGATTTAGAACTGTTTTCACTGTGTGCATACGGTAAACAACACCCATTCTCAGTTTTGTTTTAAAACAAATAAATGTTATAAAGAGTTTTTAGCTTTAAACCTACAGTCAGGTTCATGTGGAGAATGTATGGCTATGGGTGGTCATATTAAAAATAAATATCCCTGGTCCCCTCAGATTTTTCTGCATCTGTCTCTCCATTTGATCTGCGGTTAACAGGTCCTTGTTATCTTTTTTCGGTCTGAGGCCAGACAGGGCGCTGCTAATGACTGCTGCTGGTTCCATTCACAATCATCCTGGATGATTAGGCCTGTGACCTTTAGCGGAGCCAGATAATTCAGAGCTTAGCGATTTCCATCCCCCTCTAAATTCTGATAGAGAGGAAGAGGGGGAGAGGGGCGATCGGGGCTCGTCAAAAAGAAACGAAGGGAGACGATCAGGGAAACAAGGCGTAGAGGAGAGGATGAGGAGGGAAATGAAGAAGAAGGAGAAGAGGGCGTGGAGGCACAGATGAAGGAGGGAGGATCACCACTGTGCAATTCACCCCAGAGGCGCTGACATTATCTGGGAGAGACGGGCATCAGGGAGAAGTAAAGCGATGAAAGGAGACGGAGGGATTAAAGGGGAGTGAAATGTAGCTTCTGACGCTCCTCACAAACACCTGACATTTACCAGGTTTTCATGTTTTCCTCGGTAGACAATCGGAGTCCGGTAAAGGCCACCAGTCATCCCTCCTCACAGCAGGAATGTCACCCGTCTGCGAGGCTCACTCCTTTTCATCAGGCCTGAGAACCGCCTTGACAATGTACTGAGCAAATCAATCAGGCTGCATCAACACAAGTGCTTTTTTTTAATTGTATTTGTATTAATTGAAAAGCATCACTCCTGTGGAAAAACCGTCACTATTGTCTTTCCGTCCACGTTTACAAACCACATGAGGACAGGAGAGTTATTCTAATGTCTAAGTGTAGGTGCATCATTGATTGAGCGGCCGGGTCAAAGGGCAGTCACCCGCTGACCTGCAAATTAGTGGCATTGCAGCTCAAATTCAAACAACACGTTATTACTGCAGCCCTCCTCCTCATTAACCATCTGTCTGTTGGATCAGGATTACAAGGAGGAATCTATCTCGTCTGGCTGTGGCACGATTAAAACTCAGCGGTTTGAGACTTTATCAGATGCCACACAATTAGCCTGCATGGAAAACTGCCAAACCTGTAACACGTGTGTGTGTGTACGTGTACACACACACACTGTTGTGAGGACCGTTTTGAGCACACCTTCAAGTCGAGGACATTTCTGCATGTTCTCACTTTTTCAAAGGCTTTTGAGGGTTAAGACTCGGTTTTAGGGGTCAAGCTTAAGGTTAGGGTAAGGGGATGGCAAATGCATTATGCCAAAGCGTGTCTTCACTAAGATAGAAGTATAACAATGTGTACAATGTGTGTGTGTGTGTGTCTGTGCGTGTGTGATGTGCATGAATGTGCAGCTCCCCCAAGGAGAGACCACAGTCTGCAGATAAATGCTGATAATTCATCTCATCTGGCACTGAGAAGCAAAACATCCAAGAACGGGCTATAGGTGGAAAGAAATCATGAAATAATGGGTCCATATTATACAGTAGTTACTGTACCTGCCATTAAATGAAGATATAATATTGTTATGAGATGTGCACACACACACACACACACACATGGGGGGTGCTTGCGGGTACAGCACCGAAGTAGGGAGAACCAGATGTTCCCTGCAGAACACACACATTAATTACCTAAGATGCAAAGAATTGAATGTTCGTCTCCCCTGTGCCAGTGACATCTTGATAAGCAGACATATGGGAGGAGTCATTTTGCGTCAGCCACAAGGGAAGGTTGTCAAGCGGGGAAAGACGCATTAGCATTTTGTCAGAGAAAAAGAGAAAACGATCAATATGGATGATGGAGAAAAATGCTAGGTAGGGTGGAATGGAGGATATTGACGGATGATATGACAGAGGCTTGGTGAGGAGAAACCAGAAGTGGGTGGAACTTGGGTCAAAGGTTATGTGCTGTTAGCGGACGGGGTTATAAGATGTTTTATGTGGAATCCCATCACTGCTGACCAGTGGGTGACTGCTGTAAATGGACAGAGCCGTGATGGGAGGAGAAAAACACACGGATACTTTGAAAAGTAGAAGCTGGCTGCAATTCTATGCCTCAAATTTCCTATGCAATCACATACATGTAGTCTCATTGGACCCCCTATTCCATTCAATAATATTAAATCACCAAACGTAAGCCCCTGCATTTGTCCTGCATCAACATTTAAGTTTTGAATAAATTAAATGCTTAATTTGTCTTTACAATCTAAAACCTCACCATATTTTACATTATATTTAAAAGCGTGATATATTTACACTGTAAAGAATATTTACAAGTGTTTTCATTAGCGGTTCATATCTGGAGCATAAGACAAAAGCTAAATATCAACCTAGCTTTATTTTCAATCTGGAATAATCCTAACTTCATTACACTATATGGACACAGCGCAGGCCAAATAAATGTAAGAAATAAATTTAAAAGAACATTAATACATGTGACACTGATCGGCTGAAATTGGCTTTAATGGGGAATTGCATCAACATCAATAACAGAGTTCAGCTTTGATACAAAACTCTCGCACAGATCTAATCCCTCACGTCCCCCTGAGCCACAGAGACCTGCATTTGACACAAACAGCAAAGTTACAGAGGAGATGAGAGAGTTCGCTAATTAGAACACATATTCAACAGCAATGTCTTCAGAGAGTTACACATATAACAGTGCGAAATAACACAACTTTTCTTGTTCGGCTTCAAAGTAAAATGCCTCATGATGTGCTTGTTTAATAGACAACTTTCCTCTGTAAAATACATGATGGGCAGCATTTTAAAGGTAATTTAATGAAAAAGTAAGTTTCACATACATAATATATACTTTACTCCTGGACACATTCTGCATGCAGCCAGACTGATAAACAGCTGCACAGAATTTAGTAAAGATTACGTGACTATGTTTACACGGACAGCAATATTCCCATATTAACCCAATTAAGAAAATGATTTGAATAGGACATAGTCATGTTATGTGCGTGTTCTGATTACCTTTAACACAATAAGCAATATTCAAATCAAGAAGTGTGTATTCCGACCTTAATCACATTGTATAAACATGTATACGTCTTAATGGCAGTAGATTATCTTATTGGGGTTTTCACAGCATTTTTAAACATCGACAAACGGTAGGTACCATCTGCTTAACGTCACAATCATACAAACAAGTTTATGAAACAGATACAAAGGAGTTGTAGCTTTTGCAAAACTAGAAAGAAAGCATCCAAAATGACAAACCATAGCATCGTACATTAAATCATGGAAGATCGGGTTTTAAAAACTAGCGGTGAGTCATTAGCTGCGTACAGGTGGTTTATAGAATTTTTGTGCAGAGTTGTGGTGAAATAGATATGATTCATGGCTCAGGTTTATTTCTTCACTCCTTCAGGATGAGCCATGAGCGTGCACGTGTATGGTGCATGTGTGTGTGTGTAACCACAACCTCAATAGCGAGTTCACTGTGCTCTGGTGAGGTAAATTTCAGAGGAGAAGCCAGAGTAGAGCAGAGTCAAATATCTGTGTTGACCCGCGTATGTGCAGGATGTGTCTGTGGCCTCCGAGCGATGGCCCTCTGCCAGTTAGTAGCAGCCCACACACTGAAATCCTATGAATGCAGAGTCCCCTCGTGGATATCGCCATTTCAATAATGCATGATTTATACAGGCCGGATCAATCCCTACTGGGCTGCCAGGTGCCTCAAAGTGGAGTCAGGGCAGAAAGAGATGATGTAATTCAACTTTGAAAACTACAGAGTGGGAGAGACAGGAGGAGGTTATTCTTTCTGTGACTCTCCTCAGGGGAAAATCCACCTGTGCCCTCACAGCACCTCCTTAACGTCTCCCCCAGCTTCTGTCAATGGGTCAAATGGTCGGAATTAAAAATCTGCATTATTTTCATATTCATCATGCAGATAGATTTGATAGTTTTGACCCTGATTTAGAAATTTCTGTTTATTTAACAACAGTTAACGATTAGCGTCCGACACATCACGGTGTTGGTCAATGGAATGGAGTTTGCAGCGCTCACAGCAGGGAAGTATTGCGTTGGAAATTCAATAGAAACATATTTTTTCCATTTAAAAAAGAGTCACAGCTTCGTGAGAACATCGCCCTGCGTGAGGAGGAGAAACACAAACACAACTCCATGCACCTCAGATGTGTTCTGTTTGAGGCTGAAATCTCGGGTATCTCAAAGGTCGCAGAGCAAAGTCAAACCTAAACTCGCTATAAGTAGAGGTAAGTAAGAAAATCAGTTTTTACATTTGTATAATTTAGGTCACTTCACCATCAAAATATCTTTAACTCTGATCGGCGTACAAGTCTTTGCAATCTATCCATTTGTGTGAGTGTGTGTATGGAAAGATTAGAGTAACGGACACCCCTGGTTTGGTTTCGTCTTCCAGTGGTTCCAGTGACATGCGGTTCATTAACCTGTGACACATGATTGGTTAAAGATGGCCGTCTCCTGGTTCGTTACGACTAATTCTCCCCCAATCAGAAGCTGTTAGCCTCCTTCCCAGCAATGAGCTGGCTGTCATGGATGAGATTTAACCACTTGCTGCTCTGATCCCCAAACCTTCCCCATTACCGATAATTTGGACTATTAGTTAGGGAGTGCCATCTGGGCTCTAATTATCCTCTTATGTTTCCCAGCTTCTCCTCAACGATCCTCTCCTGGAACTCAATTCGCTCTGTGACAGCGTGAGGCAGAGAATCTGAGGAGAACTGAAAGTAAAGGAGATGAAACTCAGGGAAGCAGAGAGGTGGAAGAAATATGAGTTATGGTTTTCAAAATGAGAAACTTATCCCTTTTTTAGTTTTTTACCCAGGTTACACCTGGTTTTTCTGCTCTGTTTGCTTAAAGCCTCTCAGATGAGATGCAGGGAACATACGCCTGAGTTTTCGGTTAATGAGTTCAGACGCTCAGACATAATTCCTTCATCTGTTTTTAAATCAAATGTTTTTTTAGTTTCAGTGGGAAAAAAAGTTCCAAAAAGAAAAGATAGAAGTGTCACAAACACACAGACACACACGGTCTAGCAAACACATGTCCTCACCTCAAAGGTTTATCATTTACGTCCTCACAACATGAGTAATACCTATACCCCCCCCCCCCCCCCCCCGCACACTCCCCCACACCCTAACCTTGACCAGGACCTCGGCAATTAGGTTTTACCTCATTATGACCAGGGCTTTGGTCCCCACAAGGTCTACTGGTCCTGACAAGGTCAGTGGTTAGGCTGGGAAAGGTCCTAAAGAGGTGACAAAACTCACTCACACACACACAAGCACACACACAGACACAAACACACACACACACACACACACACACACACACACAAACACACACTTACACACACACACACACATTTTTGCCACTTGTTTGCGTAATTTGCCATTTCACTCAAAAGGATATTGTTTATTTTATATCTTTTGGTTTTAGGCCACATGTTGCATTCCAGATGTTTTAACGTAATTGTGCGGCAACACGGTTTTGACTGTTACACACCAGGACTGAGTGAAGCTAGACTACTTCATCTTAGAATAACAAAAGTTCATAAATGTACACTTACAGCAACTTACAACCGATTAAATATGGAAAAGACACACTGCTGTGATATGATCCATTTTCATACATAATACAGGGAAACGCTTAAGTAGGCCTGCGTGCCCTCTCCCCTCCTCCCCTCCTCTCCTGTGCTTCCCTCACTTGCCTCCTCACTCTCGTCCTCTAACCATGTACTCTGCCTTTTCTTTTTTTTAATCAGTCCCTCCAGGAGTTCGTAGGTTTTTTGAGGATATCTGTGGTTTAAAATGTCTGATTTCTCAGCCCAATTTCTAGAATATTGCATGAATATTGTAATGTTTTTGGACACGTTTTTTAAGAGCAAGCAAGAGTTGCAGAAAATAGTAGGTATTTTGTTCTTGTGTGAAGCCTCCACACCTGGGCTTGGAACAAAAACACTGTGTGGACGCACACACACACACACACACACACACACACACACACACACACACACACACACACACACACACACGCACACTATACACACACACACACACACACACACACACACACACACACACACACACACACACACACACACACACACACACACACACACACACACACACACTATACTCCATACAATCCAGCAGGGAATTGCCTTGCACTTTCTTTAGCTGTAATTTCTGATAGTCACACATTTTCTTCAAAGCCTGAAACATAGAAGTGAGTTTGGTGACTTCACACGTGTTTGAATGCCGTGGTCTGTGAAACTCGAGGATGAGGTTTAGTGTGTTCAAATTTGTAGAAAACTTGCCATGATTGGACAAATTTGTAAAGTCCCGTAGAAATTAACAAAGATTTGTTGTGTTAACTGTAACGATCCCAACACCCTGCAGTGACTCATTTATGGGGAACACTGGGAGCACAGGTTACAGTAAATATCTGTGTGAGCTGTCCAGCTGTACATCAGCAGTAGTTACTGATTAGTTACTGATTTAGAAATTAGTCTGATTGCTCCTCTTTCTGGGTTTAAGTGTCCGGAGCATCAGCATCAAGACATGAAAGTTTATCCTTTTTAAATATGCAGAGAAAAGAGCAGATAAAGTGCAAAATGAAGGTAAGAAGCACTGGTGTACCAGGGGTGTGTGTCCGCCGACTTGAGGTCTGAGACAACATCCAGGTTGCCCATTCTCTTTGTTCCCAATTGTCTGCTTTCCAACTAAATGGGTTGTGGAGAAAGGAACACTGGTGGATCAATGTGCTGTCTGGGAGAAGGAATGAGGACTGAAAGTGGTAATGGTAAGTAGGGTACAAGACACACACACCAGACACACACGCACACAGACACGCACACACTCCAGCTCAGAATCACAGTCATTCTCTCAGAGTCTTGGTAAACCTGACTGCAAGACTCGCTGATCTTTTCAATCCAACACACACAGTATGGCAGCCTCATACCCCCCCCCCCCCCCCCACACATACACATACACAAACACACACGCACACAAACACACACACACACACACAGGTGCAGCGGATACTGATCTCAACATAGAGTAACTTGCTGCAAAAGCTCTAAGTTTGTTTGTTTCAATGCGTCATATCGAGCTGAGTTACAGTTTCTAACTTAGGTTGGACAAACAATTAAAAAGTGACAGTATATAGTTTCAGGATGATTCAGTATTGACAATAAATTATTCTGAAGTAGCTCAGGACCATTAACACAAGAGAATCAAATCACCAGGTAACTGCTCGGGACATGATTTCATGCTTCTCCTCTGTACTATGGCAATAATGGTAAAGCACAATGACATTTGCCATTTATCTAATTGAAATTGAAGAAGCTTGGATGCTCTCCATTATTTTACGTATAAATCAAAAGCACACAGCTTCAGGCTGCTAGCATTGTTATTGGAGGAGCAGTTCAGTCCAGTAACCTCGCTGCTCTGCGCTGGTTCAGTCAGAACACTCAAGTTTATTGCACCAGTAGTGTTTGGCAGGTTTCGTTTTTGGCATCTAGGCTCCAAGCAAATACTTCTAACTGCCCGTCGGAGCCTACAGGTGGATGCTGGGGAGGTGGAGGGGCTGAAGCAACTGGTAGCAATACTGAAGCAGCAGTGTGAGCTAAGGGGATGATGGGAAATGTATCTCTGCTTAAACAGACCACCTGACAGTGGCGGCTCCTGACAAATTTCTCAGGGGGGGCAATTGTTGCGATGATGGCTAAGATCCACGGTACAATCAGATTGTTTTCTGCTTACCTCATCGAACAGCTAAATGGCAACATCAGACATCGACTGCATGTTCTATATGATTTTTTTGATACAGCTAAATCAAGTTCATAGTGAATGTTAACATGCTTTTGGCTGATGAATGAACTATCCCACTGTGGTCATCTAACGGTACATTTTCATCTACCATTTTGCCTCCTTAAATACCTCGGAAAGTTAAAAGAGACTGCTTTACAATAAATCACAATACTCTTTCTCCATCTGATAACATTTATTTTAAGTGCAGCAGTTGTGTTCTGATTTAACAAAAAAATGGATGTTAGCATAGCCTAGTAATTATAATATTTACAGTTCTCATCACACAACTTGATGACAGCATATATAAAAACTAGTGGCATAGCCTACTCATTGCAATATTTACAGTATTCCTAAAACAAGAATGATCCAAGGTGATAATCAAAACATTGGGTGCTATTTAACAAGAATTTACCCATAAGACACATGTACATTACAAAGCAAACAAAAAAATTGGCTAATGATATGCAATTAATACAGCTATTTCCAATTCAACATTTGAGTAGTGCAACAACACAACAACATTAAAACAACATTTCTCACTTGTATTGAAATTTTGCTCGTCTCTCTTTCAAAGCAGCAAAGTGATCAATGACCCTCTCATTAAAATCAGGCATGTTCCTGACTAGTTCCCTCTCCATGGAAAGCATGGCCAGAGCATTGAGACGATCCTGTCCCATTGAGTTTCGCAGGAATGTCTTGATTCTCTTTAAGGTCGAGAAACACCTCTCAGCTTCAGCAGTTGTCATTGGAGTGGTTATGAGGATGTTCAACAGAGCCACAGTCTCAGATAGGGTCTCGTGGAGGTTGTTCCTCTGTAGAACCTGGTAGAGTGCCAATGCACCACTGCAGCCCTTGAAATCTGGACTCTCGTAGATAAGGGACAGTTCAGTCTTGAGCTTCGCCTTATTCAGCATGGGGTATGCCTTGGCAGTGGTGTTCAGAGCCTCATCAGGGAACACATGGCAGTACTGCTCAAACAGGTCTCCTTGTAGCAGCGTTGCACTCACAAGGTGGCTTGTGAAAGAGAACCTCTCGTTTGCATGGCCCAAGATGGTGTCACAGACCTGTCAAAATAAAGAGAGTATATCACAAATTGGAAGTACACTATGAGTTAAAAACACTGCCACCATCCATCCTTGAATGTAACTGTAAATACAGAAGGGGTGATTTTTTAACACTAGGTTCCAGAGGCCTTAAAAAGGAGGTCTGCATGACTTTAGAATACAATACAGTAAGGTATGCAATGAAGTGAAGTGAGAGAAAAATAGAACAAAAAAAGAAAATAAACAAACAAAACTACAAAATCATCTACCTCCTTAGACAGCCTCTGCTTGTCTTGCTCTCCCAAGGCCCTCCTTTTTCCTGTAGTTCCTGCTGCTACTTGCTGCTGCTCTGGAGATGAGCTCTGGTCCCTGAAACAGACAGACAAGGAGAGTGTGTGTTAGTATATGAACGTATACAGTATGTCAATGCAATTACCTACAGTTCCTGTCTTAGAAAACCAGTAATAATAGTATGTTTTGTCCTGTTTTAAGATATCCTATACGAGCCATTACAGAGCCTATATTAAAAGGCAGTTAGGAAAAAGGCAAATAATATAGTTTCCCTGAATATGAAACGCTGCCATCAGGCAGAAGAATGTGTATTAAGATGCAAATCAAATCGCTTAAAATGATCATTTGTTCTGGCCTCCATTAAGCTGATGCAATAGAACGTGCAATAGAATAATGTGCAATAAATAGGTAAGTACTTAACTTTAGCACTCATACTTTAGCACCTGCACCTTATTCCCAAGTTCTAGTGCAATAGTTATAGTTAATAGTTTTTAATGAATCAATCATTCACTGTGCCCAAGACAAATTTCCCCATGGTGACAATAAAGTGTAACTTATCTTACCGTATGGCTTGAACACTGCTTGTGAAGCTCTGCAGAGCACGTTTGATGAAGACTGCATCAATGTCCTTCTTCTGCAGCTGTTGGTACATAATGTCAACGTGAGGCATGATTTGATGAAATAGATGCAGGAAAAACTTGAAGTCATCGTCCTGCAGCATCCTCAGGTAGCCAGATGCCTCCCTCACTGTGGTGCAGTCAAATGAGCCGTCTGTGCTGATGGCTTCAAAACACTCTATGAGGTCATCTAGGTTCTCATAGACTGTGTTCACGACCCTGCTGTTGAAGTTCCATCTTGTGGCCGATGCTCTTGGCAACAACCTGGTCGAGGATGGTGGTGCGTTTGGGTGACCGACTAAAAAAGCTAGAAATGCCATTCAGATCCGAGAAAAAAACCCTCACTGCTGGGACCTGAGAAGTGGCTTGCTGCATGATCAAATTCAGCTGGTGTGCATAGCAATGTAAATAATGTGCATTTTTGTAATGCTCTCGCACTTTTTGCTGCACACCAGCCTTCTCTCCTCTCATCACATTGGCCCCGTCATATGCTTGCGCGATGAGTTTACCCCTCTCTTCCTCGGTGAATAGACTGTTCAGTCTCTCCATAATAGCAGTGGCAATCGAGTCAGCCGTTGAAGACGAGAGGGGGACAAACTCAAAAAAACGCTCTTGAACAGCATGGCTCCCATCAATGTATCGCAATACCATGACCATCTGAGTCTGAGTCGAGACGTCCGTTGTTTCGTCAGCTTGTATCGCAACGAAGCTGGCCGACTTCACCTCCTCCGTAATGCTAGCCCTAATGACAGCTGCCATGCAGTCGAGCAGCTCATTTTGGACGGTCTTGGATGTGCCTTTAAAGACGGTGGCCGTTTTTAAATGCTCCTCAAAAACTTCATCTAGGGATGCAATTAACTGTACCAATCCTCGAAAATTCCGGGGTTGCTGGATCCCTCGCTCTCGTCTCGGCCTCGCAAGGCCAACTCGAATACACCGCAGAACTTAACACCGTCGATCAGGCGGCCCAGAATGTGGCGATTTTTTCCCACCTCATCATTGTGCCGACGCAGTGCTAGCCTGTAGCCATCGTCCAACTGCGTAGCAATGTTGACGCTCCCAAACGCTGACAGTTTTAAGCAGCTGTCAATGTGGATCCTCGATGTTTCATGCTTTTTTATTTTTTCGGACAGATGATGCATATCTTTGAAACCTGTTGTAGTCCAAGGTGTTTCCGTGGTGCAGCCATCAGGGTGGATGAGGACGCAGGGGTAGCAGAAGAGTCCGTTGGCTAGCTCGCATCCTGCTAGCCAGTTTTTCCTCTCGTACCAGCACCGCGAAAATCCCCTGGTGTACGACTTGCCTCTTTTCTTTGATATTTGTTTTATATTTAAATTTGGTCGGGGTGGTCCTAATTGTTTAACAGCCAATTTTTCCTGATTGCTTCGACGACTAAATGGTAATTCTCTAAATGAAATGATGGAGTTGCTCTGAGCTGTAATATTCGCCATGACGATCGTGAATGTGACTGCGGCGGCAGCGAACGTGACGTGACGTGACAGTGAACGTGACGTTCACTGTCGTGTACGTATGATATGACGGAATCACGTTAGTGCAAGCACTCCCGGAACCCATAGAGAATGCATTGCAGGGCTTGCAGTTTGAAAAAAAAAGCTTTTACATGAAAGTCAATGAGAGCGCTGGGGGCGATTTCCAGCCAGGCTGAAATCGCCCATAGCGCTCGGTTGGTATGAAACACAACTGCTCTGAGCAAAACATCTTAATTTTTTACAAAATGTATTGGTTAGCATCATTATCACTAAAAAATATATACATATGATATATTATTAAAAAAAAATATTAGGCATATTATCTTTTTTGTTTTTTTTTAGTTTTTTTTTGACTCAAGGAGGGCGGCGCCCTATCGCCCTCTATTGGCCGGCCGCCCCTGCCACCTGATAAGGTTTGTGTGAATTAAAGATGGTTGTGGAGAGTGAGGTCTGTCACATGATTGGAGCAGCGCAGCTCGAGTTGGCTGCTGCATGGACTAGCTCGCTGGCGTAGCTCCATTTGAATTAAGCGCATATCGTATCTTCAAAGAGGCGACGCGACATGGAATTAGGTTAAAATACAGGATGTTCATGCAACAACGATGTAACCTTAGCATGCTAGCGTTAGCATAGTTCTGAAGTAGCTCCAGAGCATTAACATAGGCCAAGAGAACAGCCCGTTCCAAATAGCCAGGTTTAAAATGAGCATCAGTCCTTTGATGACTTACTATCCCTTTTATTAGGACCTGAGCACTGACACAGAAGGACCCTGTGGGTTTTGCTATGATTATTTGATTGCTGATAAAAGTCCTTGTGTTCATGATTTCCATCGAAGTCAACCAGTTATCAGTTTTGAACCCTCAGTGTCTTCTCTGTCTGTATAAAAACAGATGTATGTATGGATCATGTGATTAAAGCCATATGCATATATTAAAGTGTTCAAAGGAATAAATGTACCCTTCAATAGTGAGTAACTTTGAAGAGAGCAGAGGAGTCCTTTGATCTTGTTACAATGTATAAATTTGTGTCAACATCAAACACTTTTTAGAATGTTCAAATTAGATAAATTGCACCCAATTGAGATATTTTCTCATGTCCCTGGCTGTTCACCTCAGAGACACGTGCAGAGAGAACCGTGACATTTTTACTTTTAACATTTTTACTATTATCTGCAAAGATGATGGACGATCACCCAGACCTTGACCTGTTTAGAAAGGAGATGGAGGCCTTGAACTTCATTCCTTCGCTCGTTGACTTAGACTTGTTGATGGAAGTTTTGAATGAAGACATGGCCGACTCTTCTCTTCCTCCAAATGAAACCCCTGCAGAGGAATTGTTTGGCCCCCAGGAGCCTCAGTCAGAGTGCTACATGCCTCTGGGAGCAGCACTGTGCAGTCTGCAGCAGCCAGTCATGCCTATACCTGGACTTCATGCTGCCCATACCAACCCCCCTCTTCCTCCTCCTTATTATGCCCCAGCTGAGGAAGAGGTTGGGCCCCAGCAGCCTCAGACAGAGTGCTACATGCCTCTGGGAGCACCACCGTGCAGTCTGCAGCAGCCAGTCATGCCTGCACCTGGATGGGCTGCTCCCATGTACCAGCCACTGCAGCCACACTACATGTACTCTCAGGCAGCTCCTTTCAGCTACAGCCAGGTAAGGTATTAACAGGTTAGAGATCGATTCACAAGAACTTTGTCAATACTACAAAAAAGATACTTCTTATTCACTTATTAACTAATAATTCATGGATACTAAGAGTAGTGATCCTGACTGGGTTATGGGATATACCACAGAACAGCTAGGACAGATTATCAAAGGTCGCATCAGGAAAGGGATTAGTCAAGGTTAGGTATAAATATGTACAGGTTGTGTTTTCAGTCCATGGCTGCTCATTCAAGCAGTTACTGAAACCTTGTGTCTGTGTCTCCAGGTCAACACCGTGCCAATAATTCCTTACGGATTACTGTATGTATCTCACACACAAATTCCAAAGAACACACAACTCTGAGCATCTGTTCTTCAAACCCACCTTCTCTGTCATCTAATGTGTCTCCCTGATTGTGTCTACCTAGAAATGGAGGGTTTGTTTATGGGGTTCCGGCCTACACAGCTCTACCTGTCGCATCTGATGCCCCTGAAGTCAAGGCCCACGCTCCACAGTAAGTCCGCCGGACTGCGTCATCGTCTGTGGCTGACCACAACAAAGCCAGACATCAACTCTTCAACATTTTAGGTTTGGTTATTTCCTCAGAGTTTTACGCGAGGGGAAATTCATGCTCTCCCTCTGTTTTACTGTTTTCCCATAGAAAGAAAAAGTTGGACAAAAAGCAAGGCGACGAGAGCAGGCTGAACGACACGAGTCCCCCAAGCGCTTTCATGATATTCTGCAGGGAACAGAGGCCGAAGGTTGAGGCAGAGCTGCAAAACCCGGAATGTGCGGCTGTCAACAAAGTCAAAGGACAGAAAGTAGGTGTCTTTACTCTGTGTGTTTGAAACTCTTGGTGTCACACAAACGTCACCACAGTTTTATATTTTCAAATACAGGAAATTGACTTGGTGTGGTCAGTGCAGCTAATATCACATGGACTGTCTGGCATGTTTGTCTTTGTGTACAGGGCATAAAGAAGAAGAGGATAAGGAGGAAGGGTCCATGTTTGACTGAAGATTCTGTCATTTGAACTCTCCAGGGAGTGAAAATCATCTGAAGACCTTCAGCTTGGCTCCTTTCAGACCTTCTGTACACTAACGGCATATTTTTTAATAAACAATGAAATGATAACCTCCAGTCTCATTCTGATCCATGTCAGGTTATTCATCAAGTAATAATAATAATCCACATTTTTCATAAAATCTCCGTGAGTCGGTGGCAGAGTGAAAAATAACTTTCAGTCCAATGTAACAGGAGATTATGACAAAGCAAGATACTGGTGCCACAGGTGAAGAAAGAAAAAGCTTTCCTCTATGCACATTCTGATATTCATATGTTTTTGTGCCACAGATTCAGTGTTTTTGTGTAAGAGGTGCCAGTGTTGATGTACTGTGGTCACTTTTACACAAACACACACACACACACACACACAAACACACACGCACACAAACACTCACACATGCACACAAGCACACGCATGGTTCCAGTCTTGATTTGAGCTGCTCTGTCAGTCTCTCAGTAGTGATTCACATTCCAGTTTTCTGCTGCCAAAAAGACAACAGCGATCTTCCTACCATCTTTTTGTATTCTCTCAGACAAACACTTGTCTCTCAGACACACAAAAACACACACACACACAGCTGTCATAGTTCCCTTGGTTGAATTATTGCATCTGCCAATCAAATTCCCTATTATTCTTGTGGGTTTTGCATCTTGTCACACGAGGGTTTGTTTTGCGTGGGAGGACGAGGCAATAATGTTGCCATTTTTCTCTCTTTCGTCTTTGTTTGTGCGACTGATTTTCAATAACCTCAACCGTTCCTATCTTGGCATTTGCATATCCTCTTCCTCTCAATATCTAAGGTCTGCACTGCTTTTTCTTTTGCTTGTATCCTTGCAAGTGTTGACTCCTGCTTGTGATTGTTGTCTGCCCGGTCGTGCACATTAATGGATTTTTTGCCGTGGCTGAACACCACAACCCACACTGCACCTCTCAGTACAGTGTCTTTTCTGTGTGGTGACACCGGGGACATCCCCACGACACCTTCCACATTCTGTCTCTGAAGATCAACACATTATTGGACCACTTTGCTATTTTGAAAAGGTGCAGACCATAATAGTTTCAACTTGCCCTTGGATCATGAACACACACACACACACACTCCACAGCTTGTCCTTTTGCACTCGCACACAGGCCCTCGGTGGCTCTGATATATTACACGAGTGAAGAGGTGAGGCGAGGGAGGTATAGAGCAGGTGAAGACGACTGGAAGAGTAGCAGTTACTGAAAAGACAGTTGGGAGAACAGGGAGGACGCCTTGTCCACTGCTTCACAAATCAAGATGAGACACAGTAATGTAAAGAAGAATGTCATCAGCAAATAAAGGGTATGATTATGTAAGTGTGTAAGTGTTTGGGTTATTTGGGGTTAGGTTATGTTATCATTAAGGCTCATTTATACTCAACATTGTGTATACGGAGCATTACCACCAGTACTCTACTGGGGCTGCGTAGTCACCAGTTCAAGCGAGACAATGGTAAGACTCGAGGAAGACATTCCAACAATGTAGCTTTGAGGTAGACTTTGCGATTTGGTCAGAAACTGTAGGCACGGGGACAAATAGTCCAATTTGCATTATCACAACCTCAATCAAGTTTAGTTGTTTTTAGGAACTCTCCACTCTACACTGCCCCCTACTGGATGTATTCCTTACGATTAAAATGTAACCTTTTGTTGCACACAAATCAGAGAAAAACCTTTAGAGTAACTTCTTATACCTGGAGGACTCATCTACTCTTTCTCTTGGGCCTATTTTCAGAAGCGGAGACCACGTGGCTCTGAACTGGGAGGTCGGCTGAACGTATTTATTTACTCTCATGCGGGAAAGACTAGAAATGATCTGAGGCATAAAGAGTCCCTGTAAGAACGTTGACACAACAGAGGTTGGGATCAGGTGAAGGGAGCAGACAAGGTCGAGTGGAGGAGAGGCAGTGGTGGGTTTGTGCGACCGGCTAGGCGAAGCTGTGTTTGCTGGGGTTTGTGTGGTTTATTAAAATCTGGGCTGTGTGTCTGTGCTGACCAGCAGATAGAACCATATCTCAGGGTCCCAGCTTATAAAAGCACATTTCAATCATTGCCACTGGCTTAATATCCCTGCCAGGAACACACAGCTGTTGGCATGTAGGTGCGAGGGAGATTGTGTGTGTGCGTCTGTGTGTGTCTGTGTGTGTGAGTGTGAGTGTGTGTTTCTGGCAGCATGTTTATTTGGGTCTGGCCCGAAACATGTGGCTAACCATACTGTTATCAAAGATTAAAGCATCTCTTGAGCAGGGTCATGAAAACAAACCTGCTACCGCGAGGGCAGCGTTAAGAGATGCTGTTTGTTTTCGTGGCGATACAGTATCTGCAGCAAAGGTGTAATCAGGGGTGTGTGTGTGTGTGTATGTGTGTGTGTGTGTGTGTGTGTGTGTGTGTATGTGTGTGTGTATGTGTGTGTGTGTGTGTGTGTGTGTGCTCTGGGGCTCATGCTGAGGGATGTTCTCATTCTGGACGGAGCACAGGAAGCTGATTTTGCCAGAGATGGCCTGATCATTTACATTGACACTGATGACGCCATTAGCCAGCTGCCTGGAAGCCTGTCAGACATGTTTCACCAGACAGAGCTGCGGTCGCCAACCAGCGACTCTCAGCCTCAGAACCTCATTGGTGTGTGTAACGCTTTAAAGTTATTTCATTCAACGATTTAAAGATCAGGATTGGATAAAGACAGCTCATAGGAAATAGCCGCGCCGGCAGCTTAAGGAACTCAAGTGAAAGCAGGTTTGTTATTTGAGAGGAGCCAGTGGAAATCGCACTAGATGCTCCTCTCTGCTGAAGGCACCTCCAGCTGAATGTGGAACCGGGAGAGACAATTCATCTATTCGCACATTACTGACAAACAAAAGCTCAGCCAACTGTTTTGATTTGAAGATACGACAAAATGAGAAACATTGTCGTAATGATAAAATGGCTTTCACCGACGTGTGCTGTGCAAATGAAAAAAAAGCTGCAGAAGTATTCTCTGACTTTGTGTGTGTGTGACATCTTTTTCAAAACATCACATTGTCTTTCTCCATCTTAAATGACAATGCTCTTTAGAGAAGACTATCCTGATCTTCACATCGTTTACCAGACGTCAGTTTGTATCTCTACGAGCGACCGTTTAGAGATAAGAGCTAAAGTGCTTAAAACTAAAAACAAATCTCTCTCTCTCTCTCTCTCTCTCTGTCTCACACACATACACACACACACACACACACACACACACACACACACACACAATATTTCAACAGAACCTTAGGGGTAATGCTGATGTGGATAAAAGCAGTGCTGTAGGCCTGCGCTACCATCCCTCAGTTACTCTGTCTGAACACATTACAGGTGCAGAACACCGCAGCATATCAAAGCAGCCTGGTACTCGACAGGCATTACAATGACTGGATAGAGTGTGTGTGTGTGTATGTGTGTGTGTGTGTGTGTGTGTGTGTGTGTGTGTGTGTGTATGTGTGTGTTGAAGAGGAGAGAGAAAATGATTTGAGGAGTAACATTAATTCGGACATTTACGCACGAGGAAGCTCATTCTGATTAGCTTCTTCCGATGTATCTGACAGGATGGTGAGGAGTGGCCTCACTCTGTGTCTTACACCCCCCTGAATAAATCAGCCACAGAGGAAGAACCAAAGATTCGTCGATAAAGATGGACGACGTGTCTCCACTTCCTCCCACCTCACACAAATCAATCCAGAATGTCCCATACGTGGGTGGAGCCCGAGTCTGATGGAGGTCCTGCTAAAACACGCATTCCAGCAGTCGTTAGGTACTCTCAGATGTTTCACCTTGTTTTTGTAGCATCAAATCACATATTAAAACCAAAATTTGTAACATTTGAACATAATATTTGTTCGATTAAAAACTACAGAAAATGATAAACACCATCTTTGAGAAAATGTCATTTAATGTGACTTTTTAATTTAGACCCAATCACGCCTGCTAACATGGAGGAGGAGGAGTTTGTGACCTATGCTGCAGCCAGCCACCAGGGGGGATCAAGATCCATTTGTAATAGTAAAGATGGCAGTGTACATAAGAAATGAAACGGAGCAGCGTTGTGGCTTTGTGAATAAAATGCAGATATTCTCCAGAGATTTCAGTTTTTCTCCGCACACGTCTGCTGCGTTGTTCATACATGAACAGAAACATTAGAGAAAGCATGGATCCAATTCAGTGAACTCTCTTCAGCGTTCGTGTCTGAAACGGTTCATGATGTTGTGTTGAAATGAAGTGAGGGAACAGCTGTTTGGCAGCCTCGTCACCAAATCAGATCTCATTTGTGAAATGTGCTCCTGGAGTCGAGAGCAAAGTGACTGAATGGACACTGTGGGGAGAGAGAGTCTTTTGAGAGGAGACAGATTCCATGGGGTCTGTCACAAATGTCCAGTTTTAGTCGGGCCTCGCCCACAAAGATGCTTTTCTTTGTGCAAAGAGAGAAAACGAGAGGGCCGTCCACGTCCTCCTTCATTCTGTCTCCCGCCGCGTCTCCTTTGAACAAATAAGCGACAATTAGCAACAGCAGGCGTCTGCAGAGAACGAGGATGGCAATCAATGAGAAGTGAGGAAAGCTCAACATGCATATAATTATCACAAGGATTACGACAGGGGTCACTACAAATCTCCATGCACAATCATCAGTCATACTCACTCTAATTACAAGGGCTTAGTTTGTGTGGGTTTCACTCTGTTTATTTCAAAGTACAATGACAATGATTGTATATTTTAAGACATTTTAAAGAAACCCTGTCATTTTACAATCGAAGCAAAGGTGGGGAAGTTCCATTCCTATTTTTATGATATCTCCCGAAGGCCGCTCTACATTCTTGAACACATATATCACACTTACGTCTCTAATGTGACGGCTGGAACTGCTTCTGTTTGGCGAGGCGTCTGATGTCAGATGATGCCGGTTCTTCGAGACAAATTGACTCTTTGGAACAATTTCATCTTTGTCTGGTTGTCGCAGCGCCGCAGCAGCGAGAGGGCTCCTTCTCAAATTCCCCTTGTGAAAGAGGTTTCGAGCTTCTTAGTTTTTCTGCTCGCTCACTAAAAAAAACCTTACAAAACAATGTGTCTGTGAAATCTTGTGAATGAAATCTATCAAAGATAATTCATCCCTACAGCTCATCTGGTTTAACATGTTTCCAGCTGTAGTGGCCATTGGACTTTTCCATCCTTTTCATGTGGGCACGAAACAAAAAGGAGTTGTCTTTCCATTTCTCTTTGAAAGCACGACATTCTGCATTTACTCTTCTTTGCATGTGAGGGAACATGATGCTTGTCAACACGAATGTTTCCTTAACCCTGACTCTGAACTGACAGGCACGCAGCCAGAAGGAACCACGTCAGTCCACTCTCTGTTACTTTCCTTTATCGCTGGAAAAATATTAATTTCTGTCCTTGGGATCATTCAATTTTGACCAATTTGTGAAAATTATACTTTCTGATACCACCATCACATTTAAAGTGGAACATTTATGCAAATTTCTAGCTCTGTATTTTTATTATGTGACGATACAGCTTTGCGAGATCACAGTTTAAACAAAGTCCGTATCTACAGGGGGCGCCCTTGTAACGGTCTTTTTCCTGAACTGTAATTTTGAAATAGTAAAATCTCAAATAATCAAATTTGCTACATTTAAAGTCACAATTGTTACAAAAGTCACACTTGGAACAAATGAAAAGTGTCACATCAGCAGGTGCACAGCGACCAAGTGTCGACATTAACGACAACTGCTGATTTTAGACCAGGGGACTGAGAGGACTGGTTACATTTTATGGTGAGACCAGTGCAACAAATGACTTCAGGGGACAACATAAACCACGACTGTGTAGCAATGTAGAGTTTGGTCTGAGTTTAATGGCTGCTGGGGAGTGTGAACACTGTCTAGTATGAGATACAGCGCCCTTGGTTCTTGAACTTAACGCACTTTATCCCTTCCCTTATGCAAATGGTAAATGCTCAGTATTTATATAGTACTTATTTATAGTCTTGATGACCACCTTGAAAAGATTATATGTATTGAAACACAAATGCTTATAATCCTGGTGGACAATTTATGATCTCAAAGTTGTATCATAAATCAAACTCTCTTTCTGCTTATTGGCTCACTTTATGAGTTCAGACAGTTAACTATAAAAGTAACCTCTAACTAAAACTAAGCAACATAACACAACTTTCCATCCAAACACATTCTGGCCTGAATCTGATCCAGGATATGAGAGTGGAGGACTCTCTCTTTTTATGGACATTTATATATTAAAGTCTAATACAGGTGCCCTTTAGAAGATAAGTTCTCACTCTGTTGGAAATACATGTATCTGTATTCTTGCAGACAGGCAGATGAGAAGATCAATACTATTAAGAGGAACAATTTCCAAGCTATGGACCAGTTACCAGGCAACCAGCAGAGATTCCAGGATGTTACTGGTCCTGGCGAAATAAATAATTAAGTTCATGGCCCATAATCCCTTAATACTAAATAAACAGATGTCATTCTTCTCATCTACATGGAGCTTTCTGCAAGACAGTTAATAAGCCAAGTTCAAGAAATGTTGAACTTTAAAGGGGACATATAATGCCCATTTCACCACAGTTGATATGGCTCCTTAGGGTCTTAATGAAATGTCTGTAACATATTTTGGTCAAAATACCACAAGGATCATTTAAAACAGCACCTTTTTACCCTGTCCAAAGCAGCCCTCCTCAGATTGACCTGTTTTGAGTGACCCGCCCCCCCTCAGCGTTAGCTCGCGACGCTAGCCGGGCTCCACCGGCCCGGTTAGCTTGTGAGCTAACGCTAGCCGGGGAGCCAGTCCCCTAGTCGGGGGTAGCCCCTAGGGAGCTGGGGGAGACGGGCAGCTAGCTCGCTTGTCCAAGGCCATGTAGCCAGACTCCCTACATGGGCATGGTGGGACTATGACGTTTATTTCGGTCGTATACTCTAGCGTATCGTTTCTGACATAGAGGAACCACAACAAATTGCGGGAGTTGTTTTCTTCCAGAGTTTTTGGGACGTTTAGCTGGAATATCAGCCAAACAATTTAATATCATTTGATTCTATTCTTTCGATTCTATTCTGTTGCATATTTGTGCACGGGTAAGCTGAATTCCCTATTCATGAGATGAAATACGCATCCTACCTGTAGTGGGTGAAGCTAAACGTGAATCTTACATTGTGTCACTTTAAATTACACAACGTACCGTAGTATTAACACTGAGTACGATAAGGTAACTGTAATGAAGCACTGTACTTTCTCGGAGCATGTTCTCGGCTGTTGTGATCGTCTCGAAAACTAATTTCCATCACCTTTATGCAATTTAGCGGCTTTGTTAAGTTAATGTCACTCACCTCCCCGACACTGCAAATAACCAGGCTTTTAATTGCAAACACCGCGACCTTTGTGGGAGGATTTGTGCGGGGGAGTTTCATTTCTCAGAGATGAGTCACACACACCATGTTATAAAGGAAATGACTGGGTGAACTGAACATGAATTTGACTTAGGCTGGATTTATAAGTAAGAGTTTGTCATAGCTCAGCGGAGGAGCGCTCTGCACCGTGAGGCTGTCGGCTTGGAGGGATTGATATAAGTCTGAGGTTAATCACAGCGAGTCGAGAAATAACTCCAACAATCAAATGTAAGGGGCTCAATCTCAAACTGGGTCACATTCAAAGCACAAGGAAGTGGGTGAAGTTATTCGTGGCTCGCACAGACTTAAACACCGGTCACGATTAGCATTAAATTCATTGCATTAGTGCTCCGCGGTCATTTAAATTGCAATTGGAGCTGACGAACACACCAGCTAATGAGTGAGGTTGAGCTCTTTTTTTTACCTCAGGCAAATGGACGAGCAGGATACACGGTATAACACTACATGTATTATGCATCCTGGTTGACCTCATATCACTACAGGTCCTCCATCGGGAGCCGTGCTTCCCATTATCATGTGCTGAAGCATCCTCAGCGTATGCAAATTGGGACTCAGCCGAGCGCTGTCCATAAGGGCAGCGGGGAGATTGTCCTGCTCTCTAGCCCATTAAAGCGGACTGACTCCATTATGTGCACTCTGTTCTACACACACGACAGCAATGCAGACTATAAGGCCATAAAGTAGTCCACCTTAAGTAGCTCCCCCTCCACGCCACGCCATGCATATTTGATCACAGCCGGCATTAAAAGCCAAAGGAATAAGGAATGCCTGGCTAGGCAGCTGGGTTAGCTCTACGCCCCACTTCTTTTCTAGTTCAGCCGCTTTTTGTTTTTGTTGCAGGCACGCAGAGAAGTGGACAGAGGAGCTGGCCGGGGAGTGACAGTGAGGCTGGGAAATGTGGGAATGCAGGGTTCGAAAGTCGGGGAGGAGAAATGCCAGAGAATTCCTCACTGGGACGAGTTTGCATAGTTGACCAGTTGGAAGTTTCTATATTTGTCTCATTTCCTTTCATTTTTTTTCCTAATGTCTGATCTTTACTTCACCTCTCAGCTTCTGAGAGGAGCCAAGTTATCTGAGGCAGGCGGTCCCACCCAGAGAATATGACCATAGTAGAATCCAAGTCGCTTAGCCTTACTGGTATAGCACCTGTTCTCGACATGCTGGTTTGTGATGGGCTGTTTACTTGGCCGGTGGTGATGCTGGTTGCAGCTTTATTTCAGAAAATGCCAAAGTGACCTGCAATAATTAAGCCGCAGCAGATACAGGTCTCAGTCTCTGTTCTCCTGTTTATTCAAAGTGTATTAATATTAAACGTGTCGCACAAACTCAACACAACACTTCACTGGGCCTTTAAAGATCATGCATGTCAAGTTTGAAGACAACATGATGAAGGCTTCTCGTGAAATGCGAGCCACATACAGACAGAGATTTCTGGAAGTATTACATTAGTGTTGGGCCTGTAGTTCAGGATTCCCTTTGGTTTAAACCTACTGGTATTAAATTTAAAAAAAAGCACATCCACCCCCCCCTCTATGCAGATGATAAAAGCAGCGGGATGGCATCTTCTGGATCGGGTGTTTGTATTCTCCATCGTTTGATTGGGTCGTTACAGCTCAACGTACGTTTACATTTACCTGTATTTACTTGTTTGCATGCGCACAGCAGGCCCGGTGTAATAGGCTGGTAAGTCAACATCCCAGTCTGTCATCACTGGCACTGCTCTGCATTCTGCTTCACACTGGGTCACACCAGCAGGTTGTTCTGTCACAGCAACACTTTGTAGTGCAGTTCCCTTCTTTCTATTTTTTTTGTCCCACCTTTCATGCACCTGAAGACAGAGAGCGGAGAAATCGGAGGTCGGGTGAGAGTCATTTCTCTCACACACATCTGAAGGACTCGCTCTTCTGCTGCTCTTTTTTATTTCTCTGCAATGTTCTCGCCTCTACATCACCTCTGAGAATAAATGTTTAATTCTGACCCTTGGTTTTGAAGAACTCACCAACACCAATTAGAATCCACAGCAGTTTGTGTTCATGTATGTTTGTGTATCTGAATCCTGATATATTATATATTACAACTCACAGGATAGCATGTTTAGCCTGGAATCACGAAGTAGAAAGCTTGAATGAGGATGGAGAAAAAACAAGTGTGCATGAGCTGCATATATATTTGTCTTGTTCTCCTCTCCTCAATGAAATTGTCCATATTTTTGCCATTTCTTGCAAAACTACAGATTTCTGGCAGTTGTTGTCAAAACCTATTGTTCCTGTTGTGAAGAGTCCAAAACGCTGCCAAGGCCCAACAGTCCCATTACATTCAAATCCAGCTGCACCAAATTACACAGAGTAATAGATAATGATCCCCAAAATATGCCAGACTTTTTTCAACTACATTTAATGGGTTCTTCCCTGACCCACTGGGACCACCTTCCACCAAGTTTCACTTTAATGTGTCTGGGAGTTGTGAGGTAATCCTCCCGATAAACAAACAAACACAGATGGAAACGTAAACCTCCTTGGAGGAGGTAACAATCCAAAGAAAACAACATGTAATTCATCCATACCCACCAGAATGACGTTTTAGAATCTGGTGCTAGTAATGTCAAAATAAAACTAATCTGCTTTGGTTCAGTTCAAGGTTTAAGGAAAGTTTGCTCTGAATTTCCAGCAGGTGATATTATTCAAGTGTGACTAGGGAATGATCATGGTTAAAATAAACAACAAACAAATAAAGGAACATTGGTCTCATCCAGCCTGAACTCCTCCTCATGCAGAATTAGATTTAGATTTTAATGAAGATGACAGTTCGCTTCCTCCTCTGCTCCCTCTGAATCAGAGTTATAATCACTACAGCCACTAGAGGGCTTAGTAACTTGAATGTAAACAAATGGCCTTTTCCTGATAGGACTAGGAAAACATCAAATTTTTGTGATTTCCTTTACGATTTAATTACCTGGACACTCTACCTCGCTTTAAACTAATTTGATCTAACGGCACAATATTTACAACTTACCTGATTTTGTGTCCTGTTGTTCTTTGCTGTCAAGAAGCCGAACCCCCTCATCCTGGTGGGATAAGGTTCTGTGGAGAGCAGGGAGGCAGTTGGACGTCTCTGAATACGACATTTTTCCAAGAGCACAGTAACTTGGCAGCGAGCACCTCAAGGATACAGGGCCCTGAATCCAGGTTGGCTCCGGAGGTGTGTGTGTGTGTGTGTGTGTGTGTGTGTGTGTGTGTGTGTGTTTATATGGCTGGCATGTATGGTTACCATCTGCAAGCCCCAGGGAATCTGGCTAAGGTGGCCACACAAGCAAACACACGGACACACACATACACACAAAGTAACACACAGGGAGCCACACACATGTAAGCAAATGTGCACGCTCTCCTACACACCTCACTGCTGCGGCTTGTCAAAGTTCGGGTGTGAACGAAGTGAACTATAATCACTCTCAATGCAAAAGATCAAAATCCTATTTCAAGGAAAAGCAGGCATGCAGCGCTGAGCCGAACAAAGCTTCCAGCCAAAAGTCTCTCCCTCTCTCACACACACACACACACACACACACACACACACACACACACACACACACACAACACACACACACACACGCACAAATACATCCTATAATAATCCGGAATGTGCGTAATATCACTGATGGCGAATCATTTGAATTGGGCTGCTTAGATCTAAGATGCTGTATTACTCACATCCTTTGATACCTGTGATCAGCTGGAAGAGATATATCCAACATGAAATATAAATGGGATGTTAATGTGAACCAGCAGTGTTTTGCCAAAGGGACATTAAAGTTAATTAAGAACATTTTAGTGATTTGACGGAGATCGATGTGAGGATCCTTCGTTGCCAAAGCTGTTGCCTCCAAAGTCCAGTTCAGCTTCTCAGTGCTGCAGGTCTATTGATGGAGATTATGAGCTTTAAAAACCATCAAAGACATTAGCGAACATTCACATTTAGGGGATGGAGATGATGCCAGAAGAGGACAGTCAATCAAAGCCATGTCCGTGCAGTTCCTTTATGTCGATCCACTGGTGCAACGCTCCCGAAGATACTGGGAATCAGACTACAACAAGAACTGAAAAGCAACCTCCTCCGCTCTTGTTTTGTAAGAGGGCCCGTTTGTTTGCAGGGAAGCGACGTGAATGGGCAGTTATACATCATAATTGTTGAATACACTGAAGCTGATTAAAGAGGATGAGTTGAAGGCCCAAAGCTGCTTTCCCCTAATCCTTGAGATTAGTCAAATAATAAGAGGACTGTCTTCCTGCTCACACTCACACAGAGACAAAACTGTGGTTTTGGCTTGTCCTGAAAACAGAGCTGGTATCTCCACTCTCTCAGAACGCTCCCTTGGCCACGGCAGTGACAGTCCTGACTGCGGAGAGCCACAGCGAGCCAGTAAGGCTTTTCCCAGACCAGTGTTTCCAGTGGGAGCTGTGTGTAGCCCAATGGTAGGTTGGAGATTAACCTACTGGCACAATTGAGAAAGTTCCAGGCCTTTTTCTTTCAGACGCTGCTGCTGCATGTATTGTTCTGCACAGTCTTCTCTGTGTGCTGAGGCTCACTTATTCAGATTTGCCTGGGAACATGCACACAGTCACAACAGTGTGTACAAACCTGAATTTGCACACACAACTCAAGGCCTAATTGCTAACCTCAGGGGGCGCGACTCAGTTATATCACCAAACACAAAAGCAACGTGAATTTAAAGGTTTTAATTTTAGTCGGTGAAGCAGCTACACTTTCTCTCCAAGAGGTCGGCATGTATGGTGGACAAATCCTTTGTAGGAAAGAAGTAGATGTTGGACATTTCATTCACTAATTCCTTGGACAAAGAAGGCAACACTTGGAAAAAGGAGATTTTAATGCTCAACACAAACAGCAAACCCGTGCAAACATAAGCAAAGAGAGATGCAAATCACAGAAAATAGAAAATACAATTATCCGTGTCTGCTGGACCCCAGGGGATCCACGGTATAAAGGATCTAATTCACTTGCAGAGGAGTTGAGCGGGATGTAAAGCTCGATTCACCGTGGACTCAGACCATGAGAAAGCCTCTTTTCCTCCAACCTTTCACACGGACAAAAAGCTGAGGCATCTCCACTCTTTGTGAGGAGCGCAGCTTTGAATCTGCATGTCGGACAGAGGCTCCCCGGCTAAAAACAAACACTCACCATGAGCGAATATATATACGTTTGCTTTATCCTGAGTGTCCTTTCACAGCGGCACTGTGAAAGCGGGTAGGACAGCATACGCTTCTGAGGACCGGCTACTTGCCCGACATTAGAGGGAGATCAGGGAGTGCATCTATTATGGTATTCTTTGAAAACACAGCGACTCAGTGGACTGTGAATTAAGTCTTTTCAAAGGCGTCCATCTCATACTGGTGTGAAATGAGGTGAAAATAAGCGGACTTGAAAGAGACAGCTTCACAGGAAGTCTACCCCAAATGTCTGCAGAGGTCTGCAGAGGTGACCCAAACAAATCAGCTTTTGAAGGGAGTCAAGGGGTGAATTCAGCGCACTGGGAAACAAACACACACACACACAAACACACACACACACACACACACAAACACAGAGGCTCCTCTCGCTGTCAGTGGATATGCATGTCAGAGCCGGCGCTGTCATTTTCTCATCGCGAGGCCTCTTCTTCTTCACGTGGTTCCCTTTCGGGCCCGGTGCTGGTGGGACGGTGCTCGTCCCTGCACGGCCAACTGCACCCACATTAAACTCCAGCCTGTCAGACTGATGCACAAGCACACAAAAACAAACACGCACGTAGTCCGGCACAGAATAAATGTTTTGTGTTATGAACAGGGACCTGAAACACAATTAATGCACAGTTTGTTCACCCAGAAACGAGCAAATTGTAACTTAATTTGTGATGCAGATGCAGATTTAGTATGAAAACTGGCCCACAGACTTTAGACTGAGGCAACTACAAGATGATGCATTTGTATTCCACCATTATAGAGTTAACATTATTTGTCATGGGGCAGTTTGGAAATATGACTTTATAAATATTACAGTCCCTGCAAATATTACAGTAGGTACTATATAAATAACTTTAACTGCTCCCCTTGGTTGACGTTTTCACTTTAAATTGTTAAACAAGAGTTAGAATCTCTGTCATCATCAGTTTCCTCTCTGGAGAGGGGTGGGGGACGTGTGTGTTGCTTCATATTTGAATTTCCTTCAAGGCCGAATTCATGATTATAGTCATATTTTCTTACCAGGAAGATATGACCCATTCTACTCTGCCTCTGATTGGCTGACTATGATATTCTTATCCTAACTAACCAATCAGAGGCAGAGTACGGCAGGTGATGCTTTCAATGTCCTTGGCTTCAGGACGCAAATTAATGATGCATCCAACAGGCAATTTAGAAGTGGGTATACGTTATGCTGATTGGAATAAATGGGTAAACTTCATATAACTGTGTAAACCCTGCACTATATTTCTACACACAAGGTGTAACAAAAAACACTTTCCCCCTTCGCCTCTAAACTCCAAATATTCACTAGAATTAATAAGTTCTGAGGAACATAATAAACTAAGAGGCACCTTCTATCTGCAGCAGAGAGCAGTTCCATACGAGGGCATCTGTGTGCTACATATTTATCAAAGTGACAGCAGGCATCAGGGATACAGGGGCTCCAACATAACCACTTACTCACTAATGGCTTACACAGCCACGGATCATTATCCCTCACAGCATTGCGCAGCACAACACAACACAAGCGAGCAGTGCACAGCAACCCCCTCGGTCCCTGCATTACACTGACTTGACTGTGGTGTCAAGTGTGTAGGAGGTTGATTAAATCTTTCTCCAGGATGTTTCCTCAGTTGCAGCATCAACATGTGCACATGTGTTAGTGGGATAGCTCGAACTTGACAGTCCTGCTGTTATGATTTAAAAAATATATATCTATTTGTAACCCAGTTTTGGCAACGATCAGTTTGAATAACCTTGGAGTCATTTAAAGCTGCATTCAGACAAACTTGGGCTTTCTCCTTCTCCTTCGCCTTCTCCTTCTCCTTCCCCTTCTCCTTCTCCTTCTCCTTCTCCTTCTCCTTCTCCTTCTCCTTCTCCTTATCCGGAGGGGCTGTTTGTGAGGACGCAAATGTCTGAGTCAGAGGCTCCGGATCCTCTCTCAGGAGTTTCTCCTGCCAGCCCCCGAGTGAAGACGCCTGATAATGAAATCTCATTCTTAACTCTGATCTAAATCTAAGTCAGGGGTGACATTTTGTTGTGTAGCAACAAGTAGAGATATGAACTTCACATCAAATCCTTAATAACAGCTTTTACATTCACACTCAATAATAAAAGACATGGATGTTGTTTTTTCTTCCGTTCTTCCGTCTCAGATATAACAATGCACCACTCCAGGCTCTGTTAGACAAACAAGCTCCCAATACCCACAATACACACAAACGCACACACAGACACACACACACACACGCAGATGTCAAAACATATTCATGGTTCTATCAAACTATGTTTTTCACTGAGAGCTACAGTAATTGTCATGTTTTTACATGTATGTTGAATTTATCTGGTTCTCATTTGTTTTGTGGCCTTTGAAGGAAGCTGGATCATTCAGCTCAAAAGTCTCAATTCAATTATTCTAACATAAAAAACGACTGTTCTTTTTTATGAGAAACTACATTGTACTGAGGTAGTGAAGGTCATTAAAACTCATTTTATTGCTGCCTATGCAGTTGGAAATAGTTTCTCCTGGCAGACATTAAATACTAAATACGTTTTTCCAGAACTTAACTCGATCCATAACATCATAAAAGATTAGTTCCAATTTAAAACTTTTATATTTAGCACCAGTGCTCGGAAGGTAGAATCAACTGGAGACTGTTATGGACAGTGTGAATGGGATAGATTAAATGTGAGTGGACAGAACAAGAGTGAAAAGCTAGATTTATATAACAATGTTTTTGTTTAAAAACACGTAAACGTTTCTACTTTGATGCGACTGCCGTCCACTCTACTCTTGTGTGTTTTAAAGCTATTAAAAACAAACAAAGTTTGTGAATCCTGCATCTCCCTGTTTAAGTTTGAAAACTCTGGGCTGCGCTTTGGTCTGGACGGGCAGGAACAAAGATGTTTGTTGTTGACACTCACAACCTACTTGCTCATTTGGTCTTTGCGGTCGGAGCGTAGCCTTCGCTAATTAGGCTCCTATCACATGACCCCCGTCTGTAAGAAAACAACCGGCACCAGCTGTGGTGACAGTGTACAACGCAACATGGAGGGTCAATTAGGCGGTTTTCAAAGTAAAACGCAGTAGTGTGGATGCAGCCAGGCACAGTGTGTTCCTTCTCAGTAAACAGACTGATGATGCAGTGATCATGACAGGGTTAGATGAGGAGGGACACTGGAGAATGAAACGTGGAGAGAGTGGCAGTGCCCCATCTGTTTGCTACAGGCGAGAGGGACAGCCATGGATTCGTTGTTCGGCCAATTAAAATTCATAGAGCGAGAGAGAGAGAGAGAGAGCGAGAGAGAGAGAGAGAGAGAGAGAGAAGGCAGGAAAGAGGAGAGAGAGTGTGTGGTGTGTTGAAGAGCCCCCGTGAAGAGAGTGTGATTTCACAGGACAAGTGTGAATGGGTAACACTACTGAGCGAGGGGATGGTGGTGGTGGTGGAGGGGGGGGGGCAGCAGCATTCAGGCCCTGAGATGAGAGAGGGATGCTCTGTCGGAGGGACGAGGTGCTGGGTGCTCGGTTGATGAGGGATTCAGGAGGAGGAGAGCAGGAAAGTGGAGGCTGAGACCATGTCCATGGTTTTCATTTCAAAATGGTGGCTCTGTGGCCAGTGAAGCATGCTGGGTTTAAAATCACACATCTCAAGTTGTAGCATGGATGAACAAAGACTGAGGCCTTTGAAAACATTGTCAATAATAAGATCTGCCGATATAGTTTTGTTTTGTCCATCACACGATTATACAAAAAACATAAAATGGATTTTCACGAAACCTTCTGGAATTCACCCCCCCCCCCCCCCCCCACACACACACACACACACTTTCTGTAACCTTGTGAGATCTCTTTGCCTTTCTGTCATCTTCAATCTGCCTCTCCACCCCTGTTGAGCTTCTTTTGATCGACTATGTTCTTGGCATAATATACTAATAATACATTTTATTTATAGGCGCCTTTCATAGCACTGAAGGTCACGTTAGAAGGCAGAGATAAAAAAAAGATCAATACAATTAACACTGAATAAAACATTATGTAGTTTGGCCCAATTGGAAACAATCAGAATATTTCCCAGTCTGAAAAGATCCCGATCCCACGGTGGTCAAGCGGGCAGGTGGTACAGTGAGGTGGATGGAGGATGAAGACCTGAGAGTTCCCACACATGACATTAATCTATTAAAACAACAATATGACTGTGTGTGTTGCCATAACTTCTCAAAAACTGACATCGCATTCAAAAAAGTTTGTGTGAACACAAACACTCTTCAGTCTCTGTGGGTCTTCTGTAAATATTTGCTCACAAAGGCCTAATTGCACTTGTGGACAGAAATAGAGACTACCTGAGGGAACAGGGCCGAGGGGCGAGCGCCAGGGTGTCAGAAGATGATTTGTGTTTCTGCAGGAATGCGACTTGTAAAGAGCGAGAGTGGCAGCGGGACACAGAAGGAGAGAGAGAGAGAGAGAGAGAGAGAGAGAGAGGCAACAGCCCGGCCCTGTTCCTGACAGCTCTGCCCTCCCAGCTGACCACAGGAGGAACATCACAATCTAGGCCTCCCCGCGGAGCCGCTGTGTTTACTCTGACTGCCGCTCGGCTCGGAGGCGCCGACGCCTTATTGCTGCCACAGCACTTTCCCACAGAGACTCGCCGGTGTTAATTCAATTAACCAGGCGCTTTGTTATGGGCTCCGCATCACACGGCTGCATGTAAGCAGACTTGCTCGACCAACTTATGAATTCTAAACGATCACATTCACGTGCTGTCGTGCTGCAGATGTAGTTCTCCTGTTACATGTGTAGTCTGGACGTTGTACATGTATTTAATGGCTTTGAGGACAAACCTCACAGCAAAGTGGAGCCATGATAGAAAATAATTAAAATAGATAATTAATTACTGACAGGCTACAACAACCTGCAGGCGGCTGTTTGTCAGGAGTCGTCCCCAAGCCAGAAGGTCCCAGACTTCCCCATGCTGAATGCCGAAGTGTCCTTGGGCAAGATACTGAAGTCCAATTTGCCCCTTCACATCGATGCACTGAATGAATGTGTGTGTGAAAAACTGTTCTGTAAAGCACTTCGAGTGGCCATCAAGATTAGAAAAGCTCTATATAAATACTGAGCATTCACAACAGGTCGGAGAGGCAGATCCTTGTCTCTTACCCTCTCAGTCCTTCACTCCTCCATTCAGGGAAGAGAGAACCAAGTTTCATTGGCTCTGTCTCTTTACAGGTCTTCAAGGTCCTAGACTGGTAGGCTCCGAGGACAGAATCCCTTTCTGTGACCAGCGAGCCTTGAAGAATAGAGAGAGTGACCTCTAAGAGCTGCCGACACAGAGATGGAGGACGGAGAAGGCAATGAAAAAGTAATGCGGGGAAAATAAAGTCACAGAGGGAGGGACACATGAAATGATCTGGACTCGGTGAGAGACGGCACCGAGGGGAAGCCATGTGACACACACTGAGTCACTAATGAGTCTGTGGAGCTGATGGAGGCTGAGGAGGATGGAAAAAGATATTTCAATATATCCTCGAATATTTGAAATAACTGAGATTCACCAGTTCAGTGGAGGACTTTGCTTATTTCCCGCCTTTATCCAAGTCATAGAGTTGTCATGTTGATAGCATGTGCTGGACAGCCGCTTTACCAGTAGCTCTTATGCTCTCCTTCTATAAGTGAATGTGTGATTTGCACTGGGTCATCATACACCTGTCTTCACACAAGTGTCCACCTGGTTGCACACATCAAACCACCACTTGAGAGTGTTCTGCGGTGGCAGACCAGCATCTGGAACTGTCAGGATAAAGAAAGCTTGTCTCTTTAAAAAAAAAAAAACAAAGAAGTTTAGTTTTCAAACTGAAGCATCAGGATGATAATCATGCAAACTTCTCCAGCTTTGGTCTCAAGAATCTGTAGCTGACAATGTCAAGCACGTGGAAGACACTGGAGGAACTGTGGGCCACGTCTTTCTAATGGACAACATATTGCAGCACAGATGTACGTCCTCAACGCTCTGCCAACGCTTCCCTTTATTCCTACCAAACACAAACGGGTGTTTCCCCTTATAGAACGTTTCCTTTTACAAAATGCTGCCTTGTGAATTTTGTCCCTCCCTCATAATATGTCTACATTATGATGTTTTGCATCAGTAAAGTGGCCTTTTGGCAGGAACACGAGTCAGATACACAGGCACACTCAATTATCTTCACTTGAAATAAGCAGCCCACGGCAATTTTGGAATCTGTCATGTTCTCTGCAGTATTCTTGGCTCAATAAGGGACGTGCATGAAAAACATTTAGTCTGAATGAAGTCAAACGAATTTCATATAAGATGCACATGTCTTATCGTGATTTTTTTATTGTTTTTAACTGGTGACAGTCGATGGCATAACAGGAGAGCGACAGGCAGACGAGGACAGTGACGACACCAGAGACACTGGAGAGGGAAAGCTGGAGCCACAGTGGGGGGGGGGGGGGGGGGTTGTCACTCTGGCCTGCTGTCCTTGCATGAGACTGAGAGACAATCTGTATCCAGTAGCAACAAATGAGCAGAGGCGCTGGAATCCTTCATTTGCTGCATTCACTCACGAAGAGATGTCCGAATGTGTAATGAAATTCTTTAGATGCCATATAGTGGACTCGTTGTTTTCCCATAATGAATCATGAAGAGTAGTGAACAACCAAAAGGTCACTGACCGAGCCGCGTCTCCCATCATGCACTGGGCTCAGGGAGGAGAGAAGAAGAGGAGGGAGGGCAGTAGAAACATCCCGACCTGTCATACCAACATAAACAAGAGCATTTCTAAATTTCAACGTTGTCATTCAAAGTGCTAACGTGTAAGATGAAGATTTAAATTTGTTTTCATCATTCTACGACAATGAAGGAACTGGTGGCGCTGAGAAAATGCACCAAAAGCGTTTCTGTTCTTTTTCTGTCGAACTCACTACATCGTTCTCTACATAGAACCCAAGCACTTCACAGCTGATCGGCTTGTTGCCCACTTGGTCTGTTATTGTTGACTGACACCTGCTACACAATCATGATCTGACTGATGCTACCCCCACTGCAACCAAGGTCACTTTCCTTCCACTTCTATCCCTACATGCTACATGCTACATGCTACAATGCCATATATTCATATTAAGGCATGAGGACGTGTGGGAACACTTTGAGAGTTATTCATGTGCACTGACATGAATGCATCCATAAAAACATTCAGTGATTGTGAAAACATGGCTGCATGAACAAATGTTTACACTTAAATGCATATATTTGGACTGATGCATATTCTCAAGTACACTAACGCACTGTGTGGATGCTCGCAAATGTACAAATGCATGCATGATCACTTAGAACCAAGCAAACACTGAGAGATGCAGAACCACAAACACACACGTAGAGCATCTGTGTAACTGCCAGCCAATCTTAATCGGACCGGCTATTCCTGTCCAAGGGTCCAACCTCCTGTCTTATCCCTCCACTCCTCCTCCTCTTCCTCCTCCTCCTCCTCTTCCTCCTCCTCCTCCTCCTCCTCCGTCTTCCAAACATTTCTGGCTCCTCTTTTGTCCTCTACCCACCTCCCTCTGTATTTCTATTTTGGCTGCAGTTGAGTCGACCTTTCTCTCTTTGTCTATCTGCAGGAGATCCAGAGTTCCCATCAAACATGACCTCTCAGCGTGGCCGCTCCGTGTCTCCCTCCCGCTCCACTCTCACGTTCTTCCCTCTCCTCCTCTCCTCTGTCCGTCCTTCTCCGGCTCGCCTTTGTTCTCCTCCACATCGAGTGAGAGGGACAGAGGGTTGGGACCTGCAGCGGCGGGTGCTGCTGAGCAGAGGCTTTGATCAGACGCAGAGCCAGGAAAGGTCGCTGACAGACTGTTAGAGCTCATCCCTGGCAGCCTTAAGACGTGAACTGTAGCTCAATCCATTAAACACACAGAGGAGAGTGTGTGTTGCACAGAAAACAGGGTGGCTGTGCTTTGAGCTGCGATACTCATACATACAGACAGTACTTTTGATAATGATAAACATAGCACAGCTTCATTATGTTTTAATATACCGAGCCCCTTTTAATATACTACTGGAATGTTAAATAATTCACATCAGCATTCTTCCTTTGTTAACAGTGCTGTTAAAGGCTGAAGCTACAACTGAGCCTACAAACGGGGCCTTCACCTCTGTGAGGATTCATAGTTGTGCGTAGGTGTGTGTTTGTCGCTCTGCAATTACACTGAAACACTTGTTGGGCTGGAGCCAAAACGCTAGTGGAGAGTTTCTATGCTACTGTGTCTCTTCCGGTTTCTGAATTTACAAATTCTCTGGAGTCTCTTGTTTACTTCAGAACAATGTTCAGTGTTATCATGTTGGTAGATGGAGCTGCTAGATGTTGAAGAGCAAGACGTTGGAGGAGATGGTTTGGGCCAATCACAGCTGCTGTGGTCTGGGTAGGATCAGGTTACAGAGTCGGGTTCTGCGTAGGGTTCACGTCTACACTCCAGCGTAGATTTGACGAAGAAGCATTAATTGGGCTTAATGCTTTACCACAGGTTTAATGTCATGTTATATTCATGTTACCCAGTAGCTGCAATAATAAGCTTTGGGCTCAATTTAAACATTTTACAAATTTAGCTCATGCCACAGAGATATTCTCCAGGCAGACAGACACATGTTTACACCTGAAGTTACCTGAGGTGACACCACAGGATTTCATCTATATTCACACAATATGGTGGGAAAGCGACAGGAGGTTCCAGACAAGCCAAACTTCTCATATGAAGAGGAAAGAGGAAGGGAGGTTAATAACTTTGTCTTTTAAAAAGGAATTATGGTATTTATGGTTCACATCCACTGGCGGCAGACATTGTAATCTTATGGGGCAGCTATATGAAGTGTCACCAACAAAAGGCTCAATTCCTTTTCTGGGTCTTCGCCAAGAGTCTGGCAACAATACACGAGAAGTCTCACTCACACGCTGCATCAGATCGTTGCCTCTCGCTCCTCGTCTCACGAGACCTGGTCATGGCAGGAAGACGGAGGAGGAAACGTGAGTGAGAGAGACAGTTGGAGGGAGGAGTTGGGATTTCACTGAGAAACTATAATGGCTGCCATATGATTACATTCAAAGCCACTGCCTGCTGCCTGCTGCCTGTTTACCCTTTCACTCAGTAAAGTTGTTGGTATTATAAATAAACAGTAGCATATACCACGTGTGTTTGGTAATGTGAATTTCCATCCCAGTTGTAAGAAGTGAGGAAAATCTTGAAAGTTAGTTCAACTTTCATCAACACCGGAGGAGTCGTTGAATATTTAACTCCAGTCCACTCAATTTAATTAGTAACTTAATTAAGATGAGAGGCCATGAACTGGGATCATTGAGTCCCAACAGGAAGCAGCAGAAGTAACAGGTGTCATTTTTTAAAAGCTTATTTAAGGCGAGAACGTTCAGGCACATTTTTTATTCTGAAGTTATTTTTTATCCTCCAGTGATTTGGAAGAAGTCAATGATGCTTTTATCTCTTCTCCTTCAAGTCAACTTGATTCCCTGCCTTTTCTGTCTGTATCCAAAATGCATCATTTGAGATCTTAATTACATTTTGCTAGTTTTGCACCAAGCAAGTTACAGCTTTAAGTATATATGTCCCTACAGGGAATTCTAAAATATACATTGCTGAGAAAAGACTTTTGAAGTTTTGCTTCTGGGGCTCCAGTTTCCACTGACCACAGGTGCTTCAGCAGTTTCTTCTGTGAATAAATCCTTAAATGAGCAGTTTCCACTTCACTAGCGTTTTGGCTCTTACCCCCAAAAATGTGATTTGTCTTCCCAAGTCAAAGTCAAGGATAAAGTTGCATTTTAAAACCATTCAAACTTTAATATGAAACTCTGAGCATACATTTTAAAGGTATATAGGCCAAGTGTCTATTTTAACAATCGAACCACATGAGTATAAAGCCGGTGCATTCAGGGTGAGTCCAAACCCTTTGGTTTAACAGTGGAACAGAAATAAAGGCTTCAAGTTGTTTCTTAATTAATCCTGAGTGTGTTCTGAGTACAACATGTTGTAAACCTAACAGAGTGTCATCTCTCATTCACTTTAAAGTCCAATTTAAAGTGCGTAATTGCCAGAAAGCAAGATGTCTCCTTTAGAGTGAACAAATCTCACAAGCAGAACAAATGTGAGCACAGTGCTTTATGTTGTGCATGTTCCTATGTAGGTATATACAACTATCTTGATATTGCACAGTTAAAGTAACAGTAAAGTACTGCACCACTGACTTCAGACCAGGGTTTGGTCAATCACAAAATTGATTATACCTGCCCCTCAAGAAAGATCAACTATAATGCTTCTGATCTCACCTCATTGTAAGATGGCAGCTGGATGGGAACTGGACAATGAATCAGTCTGAATCATCACACTTTGTACTGCGTGTAAAAGTATTTAAATACTAAGTTTTGAATCGTCAAATATAAAGTTCCTCAAAGCTCTAAATTCCCAGAAAAGGCAGAAACATTGGCAGCATTTAAAAAGCATTACATTCACTTTGCCCTAAATGATGATAAGAGAGGAAGGTTTTGGGTTCTGAACAGAATGACGTGCAGTTGTTGCTGTTTTGCTGAGTAAATATAAAAATAAACATGACAGGCTCTTGAATGTGCATCTAATATCTGAGGAGAGGCAGAATACAGGAGTCTGCATTCTGCTGTTCCCACACTGAGAAGCCGATGGACTCCGCTCAACTCACACAGCTCCAAGGTTACAGATACCAGGTCCAGAAATACCTGGATGCTGTGTGTGCAGTGTTTGTCAAAGTGTGTTTGTACCGACGTAATAAGTGCTGAGTCGAACAAAGGAGGGACTGTTGAGACCTGCAGACGTCCGTTAAACTGTGGGGAAATTAGGATGCTAAGAAAAGCACAGAGAGGAAGAAACAAAAGGAGAGAAGATACAATCAACAACTGGAAAGCGAGCGAGAGGACGGAGGCTTCAGTGAGAAGTGGAGGAGTGGAAGTTCCTCTCCCTACAGGGCAGCGGGGGCTGAGTCAGGACGGAGCACAGGTGAGTGTTGGCCCAGGTGAAGCTGTAATTTCCTGTCCGCAGTGTGTGTGGGATTTACACCTGCAGAGAGGCATCCTGAAACACAGCTGCCTCGCCCTCGGCCAGGCCCAGGCCAGCGAGGGCACATATTTAGCTTCAATCTGTGCCGTTTCATCCGAGCTGCAGAACCCACGGGCGGTTCCAGGGGCCGCTCTGTTCCGCAGCCTGGGAGAGAGGAAGGGAACCGGACCAAATGTTACTTCTGTACAAAAACAGCACAGACACATTGGCCTTTTGGTGGACATTAAGCAAATGCCTTGAACAGCCGGTGTAGAAGAAACCAATCACAGCAGGAGGTCCGGAGAGAATACTAATGATGCGGTTTGACCATTAGAACATCAGAGGGTGATCTAGTGACGCCTGCAGAAATCAGATCACAGGAACCTAGGAGCTGAACAGCAGAGGAGTGGGTTTTCTGCACTTTAGCACAATTAGAATGGGTCGGTTAAAGTATATATTTTTTCCCAGTCTCACAATTACCTTTTGCATATGTAAAATGGGACATATGTTTAGCCACTAGCTGTGTCTTTTAATGTGCTGATGCATTAGCTTCATAAGATGATTATTACGTTGACTTCCATCCTGAGTGTGCTAATCACCATGAAATGTTGTACAACATCTGGAGGAGAATTTCAAATCCTATCAGTGCATACACACTGTGTTGTTCAGCACTGGTGTGAATATTCAAACAGGCACATGATAAAATAGTGATGATTCCGGGGGGGGGGGGGGGGGCTGTTAGATGTGGCTGGAATCGGAATTGACAGTTGTGCAGTGGGGAAGTCTATAGGAACATCAGTAGACAATGGCCCGAGGTGTGAGTGAATCGTTCACACAGTGAGGGAGTGACATGCATTGTTTTCTCTCTCTCTCTCTCATTAGGGAGACACACAATGTGGCAGGAGCCTGGCTGCCTTGACTTTGATTGTTTCCTGTTTCTCAGGCGAGAATAAAAAACCATTCAACACCATTGTATGAAGTCGTTCCACCTCATTTTCCCAGTGAGCACAAGTGTCTTTTGGACTGACGACTGTCCTTTTTCTTTTTCCCGACTGCCGCAATCTAATAGGTGGATCATCTCTTTGTTCTTTCAACTGACACTGGGCTGGGCCAATCACATCTTTGAACTCCCTCCCACTTTGGGCTCAGTGCCTTCATTAAACAGCACATCTGCAAAAAAACAAAACAAAAAATAGGATGCCAAAATGGATGAGACAAAACACAAGGGAGCCGCTGGGAAACCGAGGGCCAAGAAAAACAATCGGGCCCTTCAGGCACATGCTGCCAAATGTGCAAATCTTAACTATTATGTTTCCGTAGCCGATGATGGTGGTTGCAGGATGAGGAGAGGGAGAGAGATGAGGCCGAGAAGCAGCAAGCAGGAGCCAAGAAGACAGCTTGGCTCAACACCACGCAATAGTGGAAGATGACAATTAGCATCAGGCTATGCTACGCTGGTGTCTAGAAGCCCAGTGAGATATTCTTGAAGAGCAAACGCCTCCTCCAAGGCCCAACCTTTTTATCAATACACAAAATACACGTTCCCTAAAGGTACCAGACTATTTCCATTAAGATCCATGAAAAATCTGTGAGACTATATACATTGAAAAAGGCCATATTCCGCAATGTTTAAGGAAGTGAACAGAAATTCCTTTATTCTATCCTTTTTCTTGGCCTATGTTCAATCCTTCCACCAAGATGCACTGAAATCCATCCATCCATCCGTTATCTTTACGGCTTATCCATTGGGCTTCACTGTAGGGGGGTTGGGGGTGGTTTGCTGGAGAGCCAATCCCAGCTGACACTGGGCAAGAGGCGGGGTGCAGGATGCCAGTATCACAACATACAGAAGCAAACAAACCATTCCCACTCACATTCACTGGGATCAATCTAATCTCCGATCTGCATGTCTTTGGACTGCGGGAGGAAGCGGGAGAACCCATGCACACACGGGGAGAACGCCACACAGAAGCCAACCTGGAATTCAAACCTTGCTGTGAGGCAACAGTGCCAACCACCCCCCACCATTCCATCGTTTTTGCATAATCCTGCTCATAAACAAACAAACCAATAAGAAACAAGGTGGACAAGGGTGAACGAGGTGAAAAAATAAATAGCGCAAACATAAGTAACTGCTGTTTACAAAGTCATGTTGAAAAATTAAAAGAAGGTTGAAACTTTATAAATGATCAAATAAAAACAATTTGCTCATCACCTGAATTGTTTTTTTAAGAGCCTCATTTTGCTCTTCTCCTTTTCATCTAGTATTTCTGATGCTGATATTATATTAAGCTGATTTCAGACATGCACGGAAAACCGGAGATGTACTGCACTGTCCCCGGAGGCGCCTGCATGGACGCAAATGTCCAGTAGGAGAATTGGGTCCAGGCTCTATCCAGAGGTCATGTCTGAAACCGGCTATAATGTTAAACCCTGAGCTGATGGTGTCTCTCATCATGTCTCACTGCACCAGGTAGAGTTAGATTCTCCTTCAGCCCTGTGGGGTGACACGCCACATCGTCACACACACAGATAAAGATCAGCTGATGGACAAATTGGACATTTCCAGATTCGCTGACAGCATAGTGCAGCAACCAGGAACTATCCCGAACACTCACATCCTTTTACAGGCTGAGAAAATAAACTTCTCCTCTCTGTTGGGATATTTTATTTACAACACAAGATGTGTTGTGGCCTCTTTGAAAATCATTATAATCCCCTTGTCCTACATTTCCTCCCGACTGCTGGAAACAAGCCTCAGAGAGAAGGATGACACTGTGTTCCCAACCAGTCCATCTCCCCCCCGCCCCCCGCAGCCCCCTCCCCTCATACTGTTTCTTTTTTTTTAAATACACAAAACTGGTTGTTCTATTTTTTGATGACAGCAGTTTGTGTTTGCATCGGGTCAGCGTTTTTCTTTTTTACTGCTGGCTGCGGGAAGCGAACATTTTCAGCTGCCGGAGGCTCAGTGCTCTGTTGTTTGATCTGCTTCAAAACGGCTCAATTTTCCTCACCCAGATCGCTGGAGACAATCCCCCCCCCCTCCCCCCCCTAACTGGCCTCCATAACTAGTGGCCAGAACAAGGTGTAAATACTGAAATAGCTCTTTGTGCCTCATTTGGGTGATTTTCAATCCAATCTCTGTTTTGTGACCTTTCCAGCTCCAGAGTCCCTATTAATTTCTAACACTAACTTTCACACACACACGCACAAAACCCCAGTGAAGCTCGGAAGTATTTTTAACACCAGAAGAAAATGTAAATGGCGGAGGACAGACTGGAGGTGGGAGGAGCTAGAAAACTGGCGGAAGTGACAGACGGAGGATGTGAAAGTGGAAGCGGGGAGGAGGAGGCGGCTTCACAGTAAGTGGTGCTCCTGCACAGACGGGGGGGGGGGTCAGCACAGGGCTAAGTGTGGTAATTGGCATAAGATGCAGGTGCAGGTGTTTTTCTCAGCTTCTCAACTTGAAAGCGCAGACACACGCGAACATGCACACATCCTCCACCACAGTCTTATAAGAAGCAAGGAGCCTGCCTATACGCCAATTAGCTGGTGGTGAAGGTCAGCGTGTGTTCCAGAGAGATAAGTTTCCCATTAACGGGCGAGTACCTGCACTTGACTGTATAGGGTCTGAGTCACTTTTAGTCACGCACACAGAAACACACACACACACACACACACACACACACAAACACACAAACTAACCACAGTTTCCGTAGGCATTTATCCTAAAAAAGACATTCTCATATCCAGCCAGAGCCTTGTTTTTGTTTGTTGACTTTCTCGGAGCTCAAGAGGAAAGTCTGAAATAGAAACCTCCGTGAGACAGAGTGAGACAGACGAGACGTCTCTGTTCGGTTTTATTTCTGCCATCACTTCTTATTGTGTGTTTTCCTTTTGTCTAAACCTATTGCTGCACATGTATATTTGATTAGTGATTGATTTGAGGAATATTATGATTGGATTTTCCTTTTGAAAATACCCACATCTTCATTATCTCTTTTGGAGAATGGGGGGTTCTATAACTTAGGCTTGATTGATTTGAATGTGCTCATTGCAATAATCTTATACTATACAAGAACAAATTGCTATGAGCACAATTCCAGACTTTGGCATGTTTTTATAATAATATTTGCGACTTGACAGTCTCCAAAAGTGAAGCCTAAGCATCTCATCACCCCCTGGTGGCCGGCTGCCGTTATAGGTCACATATCCTGCCTCCTCCATGTTGATGGATGGGAGATGAAAGAAACTAAAATGTTTCACGTCAAATACATTTTTCACAAAGATTTTTATTTTTGTATTGCCATAAATTGTGAAACTTAAAACATTATTCTAAAGATATTGTGCCGCATAGTTTGAAGTGAGCAGCAGGTTGAGTCTGAGTCAGTGAGTCAACATATGTATACATGTGTGTTAATCTCAAGTCTTTGTGTATGTCACAGTCTGTCCTAATGTGTGCTTTAGATTATATTAAATTACACTTTTAATAAACTGCTTTATAAACAGAAAAAATGACTTCTAATAATTTTCAGGTGGGCACTTTCAGTTGTTTGGGGTTCGACAGACATTAAATGACTGGATCACCTGCTCACATCAATACTCCACATTAAAACTCCCCAGACACTTTAGAAGAGATTTGTCGCAGATATAGAACTGTTGCTTGTTTCTCCATAAAACACAGAACTCAACAGACACTATTGGACACACAAACGTTCACAAACACATCTCTCGCTCACACTTTTCACTTTTCAACTCCAACTCAAACTTTCTCTCGTTTCCGCAACTACAATTTCCACCTATTCCCCACCACCCCTGCTGCTCCCCTTCCTCGTTTCATAATGTGTCTCTCTTTGTGGCTGTCTCCCTCCTCCCTCCAACGCACCACAGCTTTACATCAGCTGGTGAAGAGGAGGGTGAAGGAAGAAAGGGAGCGAGCGGATCAATAGACTCTTTACCCTGCCCTGTGGCAGGGCTGGAAATCAATGGCAACGGGAAATTAAGCTGTAGTCTTTGAATAAATTGAAGATACTGGAGCACGCAACAAAACAGCTTGGTGCAGAATGAGTGAACCCGGTCAGATTAAAATGTAAAGGATGTTTGTTAGGCGGAGATATGGAATTACTTTGAGCCCAAAGACTCTATTTGCTCCATGCGTGCTGTCTGAGGAGAGATACTGAGGCCTTTGTGATGCTGGTGTCCTGGAATAAAAAGATAACCAGTGTATTGACTCTCAGGGAAAAAAGGAATAGCTGGAAGAATCGATGGTGCTAGAAACACGAGGCCGCATTTGACAATACAGGTAATATACGCCAACAAAGAGAAGGGTTTCTGCCGAGAGGAGCCTAATAAAGAACAGAGCATTGAGCTGAGTGTGACGTGGCTGTTTCTCACCTGTTTCACTTAGAAGAGAGAAGCTGTCTTTACAACAGACACAATAACTCCCTCTGGGGTTTGTATTAGAGACGGAGGAGAGAGCAGCCCGACATCTTCTCAAGAGCAGAACACCAAATAAAAGAGAAGCTCTCACTCAGTAAATATCTGCGTGTGAGCAACAAAGACTCGGGTCAAGCATCTTTTCAAACAAACAAGGAAGCACGGATGTGAAAAGAAAGTGGGATATTAAGTTGATTTAGTATTTCCCCGAAACAGTCGTGACAGGAAATTGAGCGATAATGCCTCGGTGTGGTCTTTTCCTGTCGCTAATTAAAAGATAACTGTAACCCTCTGCAAATCGTGATTAACAGGAGTTTTACCCGTTCCCTTAAAAGTCTGCACCGTGATCAATAATTCATCTCAACTCTGGCAGTTTATTCAAATCAGTCGGCTTGGAAAAACAACATAAACAGAAAAGGGGAGAAAACAAGGGAGCGAGAGACGGGAAGAGAAGCGATGAGAGAGACGAGGAGGGAGAGAGAGAGGGAAAGAGGGAGAGAGAGAGAGGGAGAGAGACAGAAGAAGAAGAAAATAATAAGACAGAAAACGAGAGGAGGAAAGTGAAACCGAGGGGCTGTCAGCGTGTTGAGTGAGAGAAAGAGTTGGAGAGAGGTAAGCTCTGTTATTTCTCTGAGGACCTGTGTGAAGTAGCTCATACTAAGGCCTCTGGCACCACATCACTCCAAACAGCCTAATTGCAGTCCAATGGGAGCGGAGAAGCCTCGTAGAAAACCCACAGGATTTCTGCATAAAAAACACAGCACCAGAAACCAGGAGCCTCGTGTTGCGTAACCAACTTAAGCAGTTTCCAGGATTTGGATGATTTTTCTTCTGACTGGTGCTTTCCAGAATGATATTGGCAATATTCCGATCAGAAGAAAACAGGAGCTGGGGCCAGTCACTGCACATCATTGGATGGAGGCTACACAGGGCTTGTTGAGGACATGGGTCTTCAGCCGTCTTCTGACGTGAACTCTGGAGATTGTCCTGAACAATCGATCCAGACTTTCACACATGAACAACAAAGCTTCAACCAGGCACGTTCACAACTACACTTTCAGGTGAGGTGAAGATCATCAAAAGCTCTTGACATCTTTGCCTCAGCTTTTTCATCCTAAGATCTTTGATGTTGTTATTGTTTTTATGTCCACTCACTGGTGCTGAATCCTGCAGAGAATCTCCTCCTGTGTGATCACATCAGCTCATTCAGACACTGTCTGGATTACATATCAAGGAGCTGACTAGAGAAACTCCAGAGAATATCAGCAGCCTCTAACTTGGACATTTGCATTTTCAAATACAGGAGGTTCAGTCTGAGAACAGCTTTATCGAGGTTGTAGGCAGAGAAAAGTTCCGTGGACTCAAATAGCCTCTGTGAGTGTTTGAATTCTGCATAAAGTTTGCTGCTTATTATTCAAGGCCTCGTGAATATGCCGCCATGATTGTGCCACATCTCTCTAGATCACAAATGCACCAATTACCATAATTACCAATGGTAATTATGCAATGGACATTGACATTGACTTGCAATAATTATCCATCCATCAGTTTTTCCACTTATCCTCTCAGGGTCTCACAGAGGCTGGAACTACTCCCAGCTGACATTGGGCAAGAGGCACCGGCCTATCACAGGTGCAGGTGCTACACTCCCCCGACCAATCATGAGTCAGTAACAGCTGTCAATCATGATATCTCACTACATTTTAAAAACAACAAATAACTCATTAAAAACTAATGTATTAGAAACGTGATCCCTTGAGCTGATAGAATGTGATTAAAACTAAATGACAAAAATATCTTTAAGCAAAATAAATTTCATGGAGGAAGCATGGTTTTTAACCTATACCGCATACAGCCACCAGGGGTGATCATACAGATTTGGATTCATGTCATCCATCTAAACACATTGCTGTCATTATTATCATTCTTTATGATTTTGCAGCAACGGGATCCCAAAATTATGCCAAAGAAACAATAAAAAAATATTTGATGCAGACAAAAAAGAAAGGCACATTTCCAGGCGGAGGTGCAGAGGGACTAAAGCTTTGCCATCTGGAGCAAGAGGACGTGTCTGAGACTGGGGTAAAGGGCTGGAGGGGAAGAGTGGGAGGCAAAATGAGGCAAAGATATCACTCCATCTAATCAATATTCCTTCCTGTCATCCCCCCCACACAGTGACATCTGTGACCTGGAGGCCACTGGTCGCCAGCCAAGGTCTGTGGTTGTGCGTGTGTATATGTGGCAGGTTTCATGTGGTGTGATGGAGAGCTGGGGCTGGGGATGAGTCTGGATTAGTGAGAGCGTCTCCGAGCAGAGGATTGAACATAAATACATGAGCAGTGTGAGCTTATTTACAGAATGATGAGCCAACGCAGCAAATTATCACAAGTGTTACTCTCTGACATCCAGCAGCATGTAGTGCGGAGGTCAGCAGGTTTAGAAGCTGGTGTTTTAACTCGGTGTTAGATTTTTCAGACTTCAGTTTCATTCTGTGAAAGTCAGGTAGCAGATGTCTGCTGAGGAGACATCTTGCATTCAGGTTGAGTCGTTCCAACCACACGAGGTGAGGGATGTGAAGACCAGAGGAAAGGTGAGGCTCGCAGGCGACGTCAAAGAGAGAAGAAAGAGACAGAGGTGATTATTTTACACAACAGTAGGGAGGACACAGAGCCGGGCCAAGCCTTTACGGGGCCCAGAGTAGAATTTGATTTGATGGACCCCCCTAACATCTCGGTGCCACCTATTCTATTGACGATTGTAGAGTCGTACTAAAGTGACTGACGTGCATGCAGAGAGTTGTGGATGTTCCCTCAATGCCTTGTATGAAAACTATTAGCAGATCCTGTAGCTGTGCACAAAGAAACTTCTTGCTACTGCAGCACTATTGAAGAAAACAACCTATGTGCCAATAAGTTAATGTGTATTACTGAGGCTCTCTGTGTTTTACTGATCCAACTGACATATTCTACTTCTGCCTCTCATTATATTTATTTTTAGTCGGTAGGAAAGCACAGTACTGACACAGGTAGTGCTGCTATATAGTGTATTCTTTTAGGTCTTACCAAATACTCTTAATGAAAACGTTGAAATGTAGTTTGTGAAGTTCAGATGTTTAATATCTGAAATGATAAACATATGAGGAAGTTTTTAACTAAATTAAACGTGGATCATCCCTTTAACATACGTGTATACACATTTACTTCAGTCAGTTAAGAACATGCACCCTTAGTGATTAATAAAGTTGCCACCGTAAAGTAACACGATCCATGTATATAAAAATGTGTATTCTGATCAGTACACATTCCTTTTCTTAGAAAATTGCAGACACAAATATAAACAGCACCTTCTCGGAAGTGTTAACAGTGTTACTATGGTTTACAAGAAAAGTAATAATACTCTTCATACTTCATAAACAGCCTTGGCTGCACTGTCATTTTATAAATATGAATGTAGTTGTACAGTATCCACAGTATTTTAATAGAAACTATTTACAGAATGTACCAGTAAGTTATAGCTGAATGTGTTTGGGTGATAGAAGGATTCCCAACATCAACACGTGAACTAAAATAAAAACCCAGCCGAGCTCTTCATGGCTTCTCTCTGTCTCGTCTCCTTTCAGCTCAGACGTGCTCCTGGCTCCTCTCGGTCAAAGTTTCCTCCCTGTGCCATGTTTTTCTGTCTGCCTGTGTTTGATGCCTGAAGCTGTGATCATGTTGTTCTTTTCCATGACCTGCTCTTCCAGCCCGCTCACTCTCTGTCCCACAGCGCCTCAGCCCTTTTTCAAATGGTTCTCGAGGGCAGCTCAGGTCCTGCCTTTGTCCTGCAGACAGGCGCGACCCTGACGGTGTCTTCCTTCCAGAAACTGTCCCTCCACAGGGATTGAAATTCCTGTTATATTCTCTCTGATCTTCTCAGCCGTCTTCCTGGTTTAGATTTCCAACTGTTTTTCTTTGGCTTGATAACCTTCCTGAAATCCTGCTTGCTGGAGGTAGAACAATAATAAGATCTTTTCACTAAACTGACAATCCGCTCCCTCACTGCATTGTTTGATATGTTTCTCTTTGTCGTCTCAAAGTGAAAAAAAACATGAGAGCATCAAACGTATGTTGATAAGGAATTCTTTGAAAGAATATTAGCTGTTTTTGTAAACATAATGCAGAGCGAAACATGTATGAACACGGACACTTAAAAAACATTATGTAGCTACACATGAAATGAGATGAAGGCTGCTCTCACACAAAGTGCCAACAAATCAAACAAATCAAACAACACAAATAAAATAGTTAAAAAGACACTGCCAGGGCGTGAATATTAACATTGGCTCCAACAATCAAACAATGCCCTGTAACATGTGAATGGGAAAACGAATGGAACTTTATAAAAGCAACTCATGTAAACATCAAAATCGAAACCATGTCAGAATCAATCAATATTCAGAATGTGTCTATCCATGTGAAGGAAGTCAAGGTATTTATATATGTCTCAAATAAAATGTCTTACAACGGTTTTAATTGTGTTATTGCAAAGGCAGACAATGAACAACACAATCACGAAGCTTCACTATAAGACACCGATACATCTGTTTACATGTAACTCATTTACTGAACAAGATTTATTAATGCACATCAGTGCAAACTGGGAATGTCAGAACAATAATGGGTTGCTGGTATACATGTTCAGCGCTGTTTTCCCATAGGAACGTCCTATATGTACTGTACACACAAATTACATCCTTGGAGTTGTGTGTCAATGTGTGTCTCTGTGTGTGTGTGTGTGTGTGTGTGTGTGTGTGTGTGCACATGGGGGGAGGATGCACATTAGAAACGTCAATCTGTGCAAATTACGAGGGGGGGGAGGAAGTTAATTTAGTTAGAGGCTAATTGGTATGAATAAAAGATAGCATGGAGTCCCTCAGGGTACGGCACACTGTCAGGCTTCCCTTCAGCTCCCTCGTTACCTTTCACCAGATTCTGTTTGACTGCACAGGATCGTTACTGTCAAAGCAAACCTGGCACATATAGATGGAACCGAAACGTATCACTTAAAGGTCCAGTGTGTACGATTTAGGTGAAAGGGATCCATTGATCTATCTAGTTTGTTTGATTTGAATTGTACATAGTTTGTTTTTACAGTAGCCCAGACTGGACAAACTAAACACCTTTTGAGTATCTTTGACAACTGAAGGCGACCACAGGTTCTTCATGTTTGGTAGGGGAGGGTGAGGTGAGGGGTGTTCAGCTGCAACATGCAACTTTACCACTAGAGGTCACTACATTCTACACACTGAACCTTTTAATGAGGTAACTGGGGCTTTTTGTATAAAATGTATGCCAAGGCACCAATCAACTAAACAACCTCATCTCTGTGTGTGTGTGTGTGTGTGTGTGTTTGTGTGTGTGTGTGTGTGTGTGTGTGTGTGTGTGTGTGTGTGTGGTGTGTGTGTGAGCAAGATGATCATAGGACACAAGGAAGATATCTCAACAATAGCTGCATTTGAAAACTGATTACATCAGCGGCACGAATACACTTTTCCCATTTCGAAGGCTCCTTCAGATGCAGCAGACAAATGGATCCGTTCATCCCCGAGAAACAAAGGCTCCAATGGGTTCCCGGCCTAACCTGTCCTAGAGCTCACTGCTCAAAGAGATAACGGCACCGACAAGACATCAAAAGATTGAGTTACACTCCAAATCAACCCAATAGTTAACGGTACACATGTTAAAAAACCAAAGTGCAGTTTATACTTTCACATCGTGTCTGTAGACCAGACTGTCTCTTAGTAGTTTGGCGATCTACAAAGCAAAGTATTGAGGAGAGACTTAACAACGATGTCAACGCAAAAGTTGAAGTATGGACGTGACGGTTCCATCATTTGAAACAGAAGTATCTTTTATTTCTAAGTAAAGGCAGCATAAATGAGCCTTAAGCATGAAATGAGTGAACACTTCCCTCTGGTTGATTTATATAAACATATGTCAGTGTTCAGAGAGTAAGTTAATCTTCATGCTCAGTTTTTCCTCTAAGAGAAGTGTAAAACATCAACATCTTTAGCTAATAGCTTAATCTGAGAACTAATTCTTTGATATGACATGAGAGCAAATATCAATAAAAACCCAAGTGGGCAGCATTTAGAGGAAGTTAGACTTAACAGTTATTGCAATTAAAAGCGAATCCATCCAGTGAAACCTCACCAAGCTGAGATTTAACTGCAGAGACAAAACTATGCTGCTGCGAGAGACTTTACTGTCAAAATAATCAAGAGCCACAGTTACTCTAAGGGAAGTCACAGTGAATAAAGGCATTTCACTCAGATAATATTAAGTGTTGTCAGTGGAAACAGGGAAATTATTTTACTGAAAATGTAATACATTAGACATTTAATCCTGTGAACAGGAAATTATTGCTCTCAGAGCAGCCATGCTTTTATGGGGATGCTATGACCGAACAGAATGGGTAAACATATCAAGTTTCAGTTCAGTTTTGCAGGTTGTGTAAAATTAGGGACGCTTTTTTAAAATCCTTCTTTCCATCTGAAGGATCTGATGAAATCTCACTGAGCCTCCGGTCTGAGCCTCCATACCGAGCTGGCTGAGGAGTTTATCCTCCCCGACTCCACCCAAACCGACCAGCCGCACATTAAAGAGGACCGCAGTGAGTTCCAATTATGTGATCACAGTTATAATGAACTTTTAATGAACATTTCTCAGTTGCACCAGTTTATGAAATGGTTATGCAATGATGATACGGTAGATAAAGTAGAGCTCTGCCTGCTGTGCCTGGGTCTGTGTGCAGCTGATGAGGCAGAATAACAAATCTTTCCTGTCAGAACATGTGACCCAATGTTTACAGCAATTAGCTCATTTGTCCTTAGTCAGAGTTGAGACTTAAAAAGAAAAAAGTGAAAAGAATACTTGATGTTTTTAAGCTTTTAGTTTGATCCAAGGGAAATGAACTACAGGCGGGACCTCAACCCAATGTGTGTGTGTGTGTGTGTGTGTGTGTGTGTGTGTGTGAGCGTGCCTGCATGTGCATTACTTACTAGGGATATGTCCTATATTCAAAGAAAATCATACTGTGGGGACTTAATTGGTATTAAGTCTCTTCTTTATGGGATTATTCGCTGTTCTATTATATTTAGTACTCAGATTTGTATTCTAGTACTTTATTGTGTATCATTTACTAATAGTAAATGATACACTAATAGTATAATACTAAATATGCAGCACTGGTGCCCCCCAGGGGTGTGTTAGTTCACCTTTTCTGTACACGTTGTATACCAACGACTGTGTCAGTTCTGAGCCAAATCAATTCACAGTAAAATTTTCTGATGACACTGTCATACTTAGCCTGCTCACCAAACATACTAATTTGAGTGTTCATCAACTTGCGGTTGACAAGTTTGTCAACTGGTGTGATGCCCACTCGCTGCTCATTAATACAACTAAAACTGTTGAGATGTTGTTGGATCCTAGATCAATGGGAGACCAGAGCCCTGTGGCTGTCCATGGCCAGGACATTGTGCAGGTCAAAACATTCAGGTACCTTGGTGTCCATGTTGACAGCGATTTGAGATGGGGCACACAGGTGGCCAATGTTTGTGCCAAAATTCACCAACGTCTCCATTTCCTACGTAGGCTCAGAGTATTTGGAGTTTGCAAAAATATTATGCTAATTTTTTATAGAGCAGCAATTGAGTCAATACTCCGCTATGGTATCACCAGCTGGTTTGGTAACCTATCTGTTAAATCTAGAGCTGAAATCTCAAGCCTTGTCAAAACTGCTGGCAAGATTATGGGAATAACACCCCCCCTAAATCCACAGGACCTTTTTGAGCAGGCGACGATCAGACAGGCAAATGCCATTTTAACAGATAGTTCTCATGTGCTGAATAGTGAATATACTCTCCTGAACTCTGGAAGGAGATATAGGCTTCCCTTGTGCAGGCACAATCGATACAAACATTCCTTTGTGCCTGTATCAACCAAACTTCTCAACAGCAGGAAATGATTGCAATGTTTCTGTATATGTATACGAACATAGGCTATGTGTATATGGAAATGAATGTATTATGAGTCAAACTATGGACCTACTGTATGTGAGTGAACGGATTAATGTATGCTTGAGGTTATGTGATGCTGATATGAATGTATATTTATGATTACAGTTAGAGTAGCGGTGTGGAAGCATGTGAATGCGTTCACGTCGGCTTGCTGCATGTGCAGGATTGTCTAGTGGTCTGTTTACTCCACCAGACTTTTAACTTGATGTTCTTTTTGTACTGTATGTGTTTTTATGTATGCAACATGTTCCCTGTCTTCACGACAAATTTCTCCCTGGTGGAGACCAATAAACTAACCTAACCTAACCTAAGTATGTTTAGTTTTTAGTATTTTATGTAAATTCATTCTATTTTAAGTTATTTTAATTATTTAATTGCAACTTGCTCTATGTGCAATGCACTTGACATGTTGCATTATTGGGACACAAATCAAGTCCATATAAAGTGAATCATTAGATTCTAAGGTGAAGATGCGTTTTAGGGTTAGGAAAGTAATAAGTATATTTAGTGGTACAATATGACTGGGTGTATTTGCGTGTAGGTGTGTGTGTGTGTGTGTGTGTGTGTGTGTGTGTGTGTGTGTGCTGTTCTCACATTGCAAGTCAGCAGGAATATACACTGAGTTCTTCTCTTCTCTCTCATTCATACAAAGTGCTTATGCAGGAACAACATCCAGGTCGGGGATGTAAGTTGTATAAATATCACGACTGTCCCTGTGCAGTTGTGCGATGAACATTTAAACCTCCACTGAAAATGTACTGGGAGCTAGACATTCATCAACTGGGGATGTTCATTCATTTTTTTCAGCACTTTTTAGCTGATGTCTGCAAAGTGGAGCGATGAAGAAGACGTGAAAGTCATTCTTCTAATCTCCTCTTCTTGCATGTTCCAGAACAAGCTGAGGCCCGGGACATCCTGGGCTCCATGAAACAAACGAGCCCTCTGCACACAGCATCGAACGGGATCATCGATCTCCTACTGCACGACGGCTGGTCTCAGAGCTGGTCCAAGGCCAACCCTGGGAAAGTTCCTTAATCTCCAGGATAAGTTTGACCTGCCCGAGAGAAAAAGGATGTTCTGTTCAAAGGTGAGCGAGTCCACATCTATCTTGATTTCACTGCTGGGTTCCTACTTAATCGTGTACAGTTTTTGTATCCAATAAAAAAAATTTAAAACACTCTTTGACCTGTACCTGGTGGATGTTTAAATAAGCAACTGGTTCTTTATTTAAACACCATAATGACTTAAAAGGTGCTAATAGGATAGTGTTGTCTCCACGGCAAAAACAGTTTATGAAAGAAGCTCCAATTTAATAGTTGAAGGTCACAATAATTAATTCAAGAAAACTATTAAGTAATCAGATATGGACTTATGTACTCAGCTGAGTCATTTGTGGATGTAAATAATTCATTACAGGGTGCAGTTTCCAAACTGATGCACACGGAATTATTACATTTTCAACTCTCTCCCTGCTGGTCTCTCATAAGCTGTTTATAGACGTGACCTCCAGAGGATGTCGGCAAAATTGGGTCCAGACTTTCTCTGGAGTTTACTTTGCACACATGAACCATGCAGTGGGACATTCTCAGCTCAGACACATGGTCACAACTTAAGAGAAATCTCTGGAGAAGCCAGAAGGCCGGACGTAAGGCTGCAGAGATCACATGTTTTTGTTTACAGCACATCAACACCGGTGTCTTCAGTTATCACCAAAAGTTCTCCTGACGTCTCTGTCAGTTTCTTCTACATGCATTGCTCAGATTTTTCATCCTGAGATATTTGTCGCTCTCATGTCAGAAATGTCGCGGACGTTCTCCTTCTGGATTCTCACATCTGCTCCCGTGGACATTCTGTGGATTGTTTACCAGGCGACTGCTCGGAGAAACTCTGCAGAGAGTCCAGATGCTCTCGCTCACACATTTGACTTCATACATTCAGCTTCTGTGGTGAATATCTGGAGATTCTCCGGAGTTCACTGCATGTCTGAAAGCAGCTGTATAAAAACTTGAGGAAAACTTGATTGTGGATTCTCTTGTTGTTTAGCCACATACAGCTAACAGGGTAATATTTCAGAACGTGTTTTATAACTGGTGTGTGTGTGTGTCTAGCCCTGCTGTCACACTTTGAGTTGCACCACATCTAAAACCAACCATCACTTCCTTTGTTTACCAACAGTGCTACAGTCGAGCATATGAAGACAGGCACATAAATGCTGATTGCAGATCTGCATCACCAGGGGGGTCATGCTAACGGACTTGGAGTAAGTTTTATGATCCTAATTACAGCCTGGTAGCTCGGGGAGGGTAATGTTCCCGGGTGCGCGGGGAAGCAACAGCAGATGTGTGGTGTTTCTCCGTCATATCTCATGTCTTATACTGTGATCTGCCTGATGGATGTGATTTATACGGAGCACGGGGGAAGAGCGCTTCTCCCCTCTGACATTCACACCCACCACGCTCCGACAAAACATGCACGCCGCCACGTACACGCTCCGCCGTCTGTTCGCAATTCCCAAATCTGACATTTTGTTTCCGCTGTTTTGCATTTCCTGAACTCGGTCGAGAGGATTCTCACTCTCTCTCTCCCAGCCGCCTTCCCTCCATCCCAGCAGGGACACCACAAGGTGACAGCATCCATCAGCCAGCCACCGTCACATATCATCCGCTGACTGGTGTCCCAGAACAAGGAGTCTTAAATAAAAGTCACATTCATTGCCGGGAATTGGATTTGAAAGTTTGTATGTGAATGTTTGTGTGTGTCTGTATTTGCACTATCGCACCGATGGGTGTGCGTAACATCCCTCAGATATCCTCTGCAATAAATGCAAGAATGACTGCCACACACACACACGCACACACACACACACACACACACACACGCACACACACACACACACTCAGACACACACACACACGCACAATGACATTCCCTTCTGTCCTTATCACAAAGCTGTCAATCCTGTCATTGCCTGACCTCCTTGACTGTTTGTACACGTTAGCTCTTTTTGCTTCATTAGCATGATCAATACAGTCCCATAATAGCTTTCTGCATTAGAAGATGAGTCAGTGTGTGTGTGTGTGTGTGTGTGTGTGTGTGTGTGTATGGAACAGCAGCAACAGGAGAAGTGTTCAGTTACCCCCCCACACATACGTGACAGAGTAATTAGTCTGTTTCAAGAAAGAATCGTGTAATTAAACCTTCAGAAATCCAACGCTCTCAGTGTGGCTCACAGGAGAGGAAGCAGAACTACTGGACCGTCCGAGTGCCGTTTCCTGAGGAGGCCGCTTCCTCTGAGAGCATCATCGTGTTTTGTCAGTTTTGGGCCATGAGCTGCCTCGTTGAGACAACAGCCCCCTGACAGGCAGCATGTAGAGGAGACAAATACAAATTCCTACCTTCAGTCAAAAGCAGATAAACAACTGGACACGTCCTTCAAAGAGCTGCATGTGAGGACGCCCGAGGAGAGCAGAGCAGAGCAGAGGAGAACAATCAGCTCCGGATACACACACATCCTGGAGCGAAGGCAAAAGACAGGGAGCAGTGACACGTGAAGACTTAATTGGCCCTTTCAGAGAGAGACAAACTATCACCGAGCCCACGTCCCTGGAGCTCATAGCTACATGTGTACAAGAGACAGTCTGACGTGGTCGGGATGCACACACTGACAAACAGAAACCCTCTGTACATCCACTGATCCCACCACGCACAGGGCATTTGAATGATGTGGATTATGAGAATATTCAGATATGATCAAATCAATACGCTCAACAAATTGTTATCGGCATGGGCTTATCTTGGGAAATGAATTATTAAAGGGTCAGTTCATATAAAACAAAACAAAATACAGATTTTTTTTCTCTATTTTTCTCACTTCTGCTGCTGTGTTGTTTTTTTTCCTGGGGTCTATTTCTCTGATCCAATGATTGCTATTTGCACTGGGATCTGGGGATTATTCAGAGTAACTGGGACGTGGTTTCTGGAAAGAGATGTTGACATCAAATATTTAGATGCAATTTTGCGATTCTGTGAGCACCGCAAACAAAATTTGATTCACCTCTACTGCACTAAGATGGTGGTAGAGTCTAAAACCTAAACAACTGTGATGATTAAATACCACAAGTGGTTGGTGACCTGACTTTTTAAGACTCAACCTTGAGATGCTCACGTGCAGGTCTGAGGGGAAAAGCACCAATATTCATCTCAGGCTGCACACAGGTTCTAATACTAACTAGAATGGCACTGAAAGGCCCAAAGGCCTTCATATGATAAGATTATTATTTGGATCTGCACCAAATTGCACACAAGAAAATATCAGTCCTAAAAACGTTTCTGTTATTGTCATCAGGGTCCATGAATTATTCATCAAGGAAGGTTATCAAGGAAAATGTTGAAAAATCCTTGATTTGACAATGTTAGAGAGACTGGAAATAAAATACTGGATCTGAACCACATTTAATGTGTTCCTCTCTGACCCATGCTGCATTCTTCCAACAAGTTTCTAAGTGTTTACATATCTATATCTATACATAGAGCATACAATAGTAGTTTGAGTATCCCTCATTTAAATTGTGTGTGTGTGTGTGTGTGTGTGTGTGTGGTACAAATGTATATTTTCATCTATAAATGAAGGATGCTGTGAGTATGAGTATGCCCCATTTATTGTAAGTGAGTGTATCCTGTGTGTGAGTGTGTGTGTTGGAAGACCACAGCAGCCTCAAATCCAGGCTCGTAGAATGGGAAGCCACCCAGAGGGATCACCTGCTCTTTAAAAAACCCACAGCCACACAATCTCTGTCAGTGGTACACAACACAGGGTTGTGATCAGAGAAGGAGGGAAACTGGGCTGGGATGAAAACTGTTGAGAGAGGGAGAGAGAGAGGGAGAGGGAGAACAGAGAGATGACGAAGAGCCGAGCTCTGCACTGGTATTCCCAGGTGCGTGGAAATGTGTAAATGGAAAAAAGATTAAAAAGCGGATTTGACATTTCAGTGTCCCCTTTTCTACTCAAACGCCTACTGAGGGAAACATCATCACATAGCTATTTAAAAACACGCCAAAGTGCTTTTACAGAAATTAACAAGAAAGTATACACTGTATTTTTATTTTATTTCCCTCTAAATCAACTGCAATGTTGTTGGCTGCCTCAGGAGATTTAAAATATCAGCTTTACTTTGATATGATGTATTTTAGACCTTATCACTGCTGGGAGTTGCCGAACTAAAAATGAATAATTATTGTTTTTCTGTCAGTACCTGCTCCTGTTATCTCATCCTCTCATTCCTGCACACTGTTAGCCATCAGAGGCTACAGAGCTGAGGTAGGAATAAATAGCCTTCACCTCCTTTCCTATATTAAGGTTTTCCTCAAATCCACTGGAGAATTTTGATCCCAGAGAATATTCTCATTAGCATGCTAAATATATGGTTGTTCTTCTCCAGAGCGAGAATGTGCGGCGAGGGGAGAAGGGGTGGTGGCGGTGGGGGGAGCAGCTGGAGATGGGGAGTGATTTTAAAGGTTCAGTGTGTAGAATTTAGTGGCATCTAGTGGTGAAGTTGCGTGTTGCAGCTGAATACCCCTCACATCACCTCCCCTTCCAAATATGAACGAGAACCTGTGGAAACCTTCAGTTGTCATGAAAACTCAAAAGGTGATTAGTTTGTCCAGTCTAATTATACCTAACTCATGAAACTATAGGGAGCAGTTTTTATGTCGTGAACACTGATTATCTTTGTTTGATTACAGTATATACTGTATATATGCATATTTATATTCTTTCACTTTCAGATTGTGTATTTTAAAGGCTCCAGTTTAAAGCCCTGAATGCAGCAAAAAGTATGAATTAAATTATTATTATTTAAATTAAATTTATGTGTGTTGTGAAAAATAACAACATCCTCTGAAGGAACTTTACATCAGAAGGTCGTGACCTTTAAGAATTAAAGAAACCCAACAGTTCCCAAAATGAACTACTAAAGATTGTCTCAGATGTGGATCCTGCAGAACGAAGACAGAGAGGAAAACCACAAACTCAAAGTTAATGATATGCATTAGTCTGATATAGATTCAGAGGTGAGAGAGATACAGCGAGGGGGGGGTAGTTCAGAGGCCCAGTGCATCATGGGAGTTCCCCCAGCGGCACAGGCCTATAGCAGCCAACCCAAACTACAAGCTCGATAAAAAGGGAAACATTTAATCCTAACTTAAAAAGCCTGTTTAACCCACATCAGGAGCTGATTCGACAGAAAAGGAGCCTGATGGCTGAAGGCTCAACTTCTAGGAACCAAAAGTTTATCTGCATTTTTAAAAGCAAAGTGATCTACTGAGATACTTTGAGCTCATTAGATAAAAGAAACCTGGTCAGTGTGGCTTTTAAGAAAATGATTTTGAATAATAGTCTGGATTTACAAGGAGCGGATGCAGAAAAGCTTGATGAAATATGGACTTGTTTTCAAATTCCTGTCGCGCTGCAGCATCGTGGATCAACTGGAGCGATTGCTGGGTCGTCATGATGATAAAGGAAGTGCGGTGGGTTTACTTTCTGCCCACTGGATGCAAACCAGTGTGAACTTTGTGCAGAAATAGCATCTGTCCACCCCCCACTCTACTTGTCAACCAGTGACAGAGTCCCTTAAAGCTCCCAGATCATAGTGGGCTCACAAAACCACAGCTGTGAGTCCCTGGTGTCTTTCATCGAGGCAACCAGCTGCTGACATCAAACCAATAGTCTGCATACATAAATATCCCCCATTATACTGTGCTCGCCCCTACTGGAGGAGACCCGTGATTAAATAGTGCACCCGGATATAGATCACTGTCATCCATCTTAAGCTGTCAGAGGAGCACCAGCCTCACCATGCAGCTTCCAGGATGCTCTGGTCCCAGTGCGTCGGGACCCCTGCCATCCCATCGGCTCCAGCATCAACACAAACTGGTGTTCATTAGGAAAACAATCCACCCAGCATTGTTGGCGCCTCGAGCCTCCAAACGTGACACATCCCACTATTTAGCAGCAGCAGCTACTTAGTGAGGAACCAGCACAATTGCTCAGTGCACACAAGAGTCAAACCCAGAAATAATTACCCAAGTCAATGGGTTCTACTATCTCTGTGAATGGTTGAGTGCTCAGGCGAAAGCTATTAAGTTTTTTCTCTCAGTTTTTTCCCCACAGGATTTCAATTAAAAGCCTTGTGAAATGGGGGGGGGCCTATCTCTGAGAGATACCCCCCCAGAAATCCCTTCTCGGGACAGGAGCCATTGTAACGTCCTCATCAACACTCCAATTAGAGTTCTGCTATTATCTTTTATCATAAAAATAGGGTATTACCACAAAAGCACCTTATCCTGCTCTCCTTAAAATAACTCCTCAGCTTTTCACCCCATAATTCCATTACAGGAAGATAGCCATTCATCAATTAGAATGGTAATTTTCATTAATGATGCCTGGTCTCACTGAATATTGAATAAATTGTCCGTTCAATTGGATCCCATGCTCTGGCTCAGTAATATCTCATGAATATATTATGAGATATGAATGCAAATACTGGAACCCCTGTGTGAAAATAGGAGGGACAAGTTAGAGAAAAATGAAAACCAGATACAAGGAATATAGATATTTATATGTACCTTTAATACTGCAGCTAATATATCTGTAACATGATAAGCTCAGCATTTGTGTTTACAGATACAAATCCTCCTTGTTGTTGTGTTTTCTTTAATTTATTTTTAGCTTAACTGTGATACCTCTAATCAAAGTGCTGTTCTCGCCTGACAGCAAATTAGCCTCTGGGGTAATAGTCAATTTTTTTAAGCTTCTCTTGTAGACATCAGGAGAATCAGACTCTGTTACAGTCCAACAAGTTCACACAACGTTTTACCAAACAAAACACAAAAAGTGACGTTGATTGTGTTTGTGTTTTAGGTCCAGACAACCATTTTGCAAACCTCAATTAGCAGCTATTTGCCTATTAATCCACTTAAATTAAAAGCCTGATAGTGCTGCACCTCTTTTTCTCTCCACATGGACCGTTTACCTCTAACACCACAGGTCAAACTAGAAACGGAAACCATTAGGCTTGTCCCTCGCCTACAGATTATAGAGAGTAAGCATTATACAACCCAACCTTTATTCAACTGATATCACCTCTCACATTTACGGTTGAACAGGGCAGCTATTAATCAAGTATTTCCCAGCATCCACGCTTTAAATAGTTCTGAATAATTAATCGATCTATCCATCCATCCATTATCTGACCGGCGTATCCTTGATGGTCACAGGGAGGCTGGGGCCGATCCTGGCTCACATTGGATCAGAAGTCAGAAGTGCTTCATGGACAGATCTCTTGTGTATCACAGGGTAACTGAACATTCATGCCCACGTTCACACCTACAGGCTCCAATCAACCTGAGCCTCCTGCCCTGGGACTGTGGGAGGAAGAGCCCCGGAGAAAACCCACACAGGCACGGGGAGAACATGGAAACTCACACAGAAAGGTCGAGGTCTGGATGGTGGTGCAGAAAAAGCTTCTGGGTTCAACCTGCCATCCCACCAGGGCTTCAGTTCATAATGAGAAATTATATAATGATTTACTACTGACACAGAACTCTCACATCAGAGGAGAGTCCAATGCAAACTAAAAATAGGCAACATCTGAAACTGTTTTCTTGCTGAAATACGTCAGAGTGATGCAGTGAAATAAAATATTTTTTCTTTTTCAAACACAAGAAGAAATGGTGGGTAAGCCTCTGCCTCCCGGAGACGATCAAACAGATTTGTTCTGAGGCCTCGAGGAAGCAAACCTGAAATCATCCTGACGACAGGGTCTCTGTGATCCAGGGAGAGGACGGCACACTCATTATAAGATCTATAAGGACACAGGTTCAACAGAATCCTTTCACAGAGGTGAGTCAGTCCAGAGAAAGAACTCAAACTATTTCAGGAGGAGATTTTCACAGCAGCCTCACAGGTTGTGTTGCTCGAGACTTTTTGAATGAACAGAAGTAGTTTGGGACTTGTGAAAGACATCTGCCGCCTCACATGCAGAGGATGTCCTGAGACTCATCCCCACGACATCGAGGGATGTGTGTTATCGCTTGTGACACATGCTGCTGATTTGTTTGTCTCCAGTAATGTGCTGCACAACACTCTATTCATCAGCCCTGATTTTTCCCCCTGGCAAGCAGGTCTGTGTGCATGTGTGTGTTGGTGTGTGTCCTGCCGAGGCTCCAGCCTGGGTGTTTATTGGTCCCTCAGTGCAAAGGTTCCCAGCCTCATTCGAAGCCGTTTGACTGGGCTTTCTGTGCTGTGTTTACTGCAGCCAGTAATTTCCTAAACCAGACTCACATGGTAATGGCAGCCTCATCGTTTTTCGGACCTTGACAAGGTTACGATGTCTGATTTAACGCATCGTTCTTGTGTCTCTCTGTTCTTTGGCTGCACTTACATATATTGACTGTATAGAAAGATGGACAATGTGTTTCTGCTTCCTCTCACGATCCAGAAATGAAGCTGAAAATGTCCGGACACGAATGCAGCCATCTCACGCAAGAGGGAGACTCTACAACCAAACCTCAAGAATAATTGTGTGTGATAAGAACTACCTAATATTTGAGAGAAAAATGTATTTGATATATATTTGACTTTATATTTCGGCCCATGTCCCAATTTATTGACTTATTATCTAGTACTCTGGCTTCAATGTTACTTCAACTTCAATTTTCTTGTTTACTTTCCCCCAAAGGGCAATTTGCATTTACAGCAAGGGATACAAGACATAAGACATAAAACAATAAAGAACATTGACATGTTTGAATTGCATCCAGATCACAATTATTATTTTTTGGACAATAAATAATAAAAAAAATCGTTTTTCCAAAAACGTGAGCCAAATTCAATTTTCACAACTGTCACTTAATGCAGCTTCGTCCGATCGGATGATAAATTCTGCATTAACTAAGGCGCTGGCGGAGTCCATGACCCCAGTGACACATCACCAGTCAAACATCCCATCCATCCATCACCTCCTTCAAACGGTTCTGCCATCCCCTCCGAGAGAGATGCCACTTTCCCACCTGTTCCCTGTTCTCCTCTGCTTGAGCGCGAGGAGAACCTGGAGTGGAGGCGGCTCTCGGGTTGAGGCTAGGCTAACAGGGAGAGAGCCCAGTCCTCCCACACGTCCACTCCCTGCGCTGTCAAGGAGCATCAATGTGGAACACTGACGATGGGAACCTTGGTGCCTCCCAACCCCGACACCTGCTGCTCCTCCATCTGCTGCAGCCACACGGCCCCGTGCTCCTCCTGTTTATCCCCACACATCCATCCACATATCCTTCCATTCATCAATCCTTATCAAACAGAAAGGAGTGGGCTGCAGAGAAGTGAGGATGAAACACTTCAGACAGTAGTTTAATACTTTAAAGGCTCTGCTCCTGGATCAGGCTGCTTGAAGAGCAACCACAGAATTACAACCAGGGCCACATGAAATGTCACCATAACAAAGTAAATTAACTTAGTTTTTCTCCTCAAATACATTTTCCAGGTACTTGTACATTACATAAGTAGTTTTATTTTATAATGACCATTGTAGTACCAATGAAGTACCGATGACCAATTTAGTAGTCGATAGGTTATACTCAGCAAGTACTTTTACTTTAAATACTTAAAATACATTTTAAAGTAAATTCACTCAAGTAGAAAAGGAAATGTGTTAATTTTACACTTAATTTGTGTCTTTTTGGGGTATTTATTTGTACTTTTAGTGAAGGTAAATGTTTGTGTACTTGCTCCAGCATAATGCCTCCATGCCAGGTACTTATCAGCTCCAACATCTGCATCGCTGCCTCCATCTGAGGTAAATGAGAAAGAGAGGGAGACTTGGTCAGCACATATAGTCTATGTGTCAGCAGAGGAGAGGGAAGGAGGGGGGGGGGGGGGGGGGGCTCTCCCTAAATCTGATAAAAAAAACCATTGCAGTGATGTCTCTAAGGAACAGAAGAAATGTGCATCCTGCAGTAAAGCAATAATGGAATAAGTCTTTTGTTGAAACACACTCACGCACACACACACACACACACACACACACACACACACACACACACACACACACACACACACACACACACACACACACACGCACGCACAATGAGAGAGAGATAAAAAAGAAACACACTTTCATTATGCCCACAGTTGTGAGCAGTTATCTGGTGGACTACAAAGAGCACAAAGCAGGTGTCTTGTGTTTGCCTGAAGCATCTTCACTTAAATTAATCTAGGTCCTGCTCTTTGGATATCATCAGGTGTTGTCTGAGCCTCTTTTCATCACAGGCCCTAATGAGCAGCTGCACCTCGGTGAGTGTGAACGCTCCAAAATATAACTTGACTCCTTCAAGAAGGAACCAGCTCGGCTTGATGGGTCCACTGATAAATGTTCTTACATTGTGTCTGTAGAGGATGTGATGGTCTGCACGGCTTCAGTTATAGTCCATTAGATCCAGAATGTCATTACAGACTGTGTGTGTTTGTATGTGTGTGTGTGTGTGTGGTCCATGCATTACTCATGTTGTGGGGACCTCAATCTGTTTACATGGTCACCTCATGGGGGACTTGTATTCCTCATAGGGACAAAAAGCCCGTCTCAATAATGTAAATCATTCAATTTAAAGGTGAAAACATATTTTAGGTTAGGATAAGATTAGTTTAAGGTTAGATCAAGATTATGTTCAGATTAGTTTAGGGTTAGATTGAGGAATAGGATAAGGTTTAGGTTAGGTTCAGCTTAGAATTAGGTCAGGGGAGGTTAAAGGTAGATTTAGGTTTGGGTTAGGGTTAAGGTAAGATGTATTATATGGTTAGGTTAGGATTAGTTTAATGTTAGGTCAAGGGTTTGGATAAGTTTTAGGTTAGGGTTAGGGTTAGGGTTAGGGTCATGCTATGCTAAGGTTAAAGTTAGATTCAGGGTTAGGGTTAGACAAGAAATGATTATGGCTAAGGTTAAAGTAAGTCTTTGTGTGTGTGTGTGTGTGTGTGTGTGTGTGTGTGTGTGTGTGTGTGTTTTTGTGTGTGTGTGGTGCACTCACAACATCAGGTCTAATGAATCAGGGTGAGAGGACTCATCGGTTTTGGACCAAAGCGAACAGCATGGGCCCACACTGGGATCCTCGTCTATCCTCGGAGTAAGCATTAATTTTCTCATAAATAATTTGCTTTAAAACAACACACTTTTCAAACAAGCATCTCCGATTCTATGATCGAAAAACTCCTGATTCATTATTAAAGAAACTCCCACCAAACTGGGATTAAACATTTATATCAACCCAGTGAGGCGGTGTTGTTGTTAATGCTGCATGTCACACACACACACACACACACACACACACACACACACACACACACACACACATACGCCATCTCAACCCTATTGCTACATCATGTTGTGTATTCTAGCTCCTGTAATTCACTCTAATCAGACTACAGCCGTTATCACAACTGATATGTTTACACTGGAGTTTTCTCACAGACGAAAGAGAAGTCGTGAGGCGGTTCTCCCACTTTGTGTTTAGTCTTTGTGACATGTTGCCTGGGAGAGGAGAATAAGTTTGGTTTGCTGGCGTAAGGTCGGACCGAGGTCACCTCTCCTGACTGCATCTGTCTTCACTCTGCTCTGTGGTTTTTCTTTGAGAAACACTTCAGTGGATATTCTTACTCTGAGATTAGTCTCACAGGCTCAAGGGTAAAACTACCTTGGGTAACATACTGCTAGCAGACACACACACACACTCACACACACACACACACACAAACACACACACACACCAGCTCCAGAGGAACAGTGACAGGCAGAGATGCCCTCAGTTTGACCTGGGAGCGCTGGCACCATGCGAAGGGTGTGACAGCCTCAGTGAGTCCTCTCGTATCACGGCTGGATCCCTTGGTAACATACATCCAGCTGCAGGCACAGATGTACACACACACACACACACACACACAAATACACACACAAACACACATGCACACGCAGTCAATATCAGACACGCACACGAACAAGCCCGAACAGCCAAATGTGCGTCTCTGAGGCTGTCCTGTGATTTGAGCTAAATGTTGATGAATGAGGACATGACACTGTAACACAGTGATGATGTTTACCATCTTAGTTTAGTATGAGAGCATGTTGAGTAAGTTTGCTTAGTGATAATTAGAACTGAACAATACATGCAAGCTAATGTTTATATGTCAGTATAAGACTAATTGAATCTTTGAGCCGACCCTAGATGGAAAGCTTAATAATCACCAAAGAAACTACAGTTCATCCAGTGGGGACATTGACATTTTTTCATTTAAGCCGTGATGCACATCTTTGTTCTTCCTTATCTCAAACAGTAAATTACTTTTTCAGCTGACGCCCTGAATGCATTCTTTCAAAAATACCAACCTGCTGGCAGCAAGGAAATAAGAGGGAATCACTAAAGTAAGAACCATGTTTTATGCTAATTGTTGTCATGTTTGTGAGAATATCTCAGTCCATTATTTATTCTTTTCAATGTGTCAATAGTGTATTTCAATTTGTATATTTTATTAATCTTTCACCAGAAATGTTATCATTCCTTATTGCTTCCCTTAGCTGTTGCTGGGGATTTCTTTCCCACTATTTATTACAAGCTTTCCTATAATATACAATTTATGAATATTTATATTTACAATTTCTTGCAATATGATTTAGAAACATTTATATAGTATTTTTTCACCCATTCACAACACAGTCCTTCTACACGCAGCGGTTTCTCTACGGCACACCACTCACACACTGTCAGCACAGCCAATCAGGGGCCAAGTAGGGATCAGTATCTTGCTCATGGACACTTTGGAATGCGGGGATCGAACCACCGACCTTCACAGTAGTAACACAAGCAACATCTTGTATCTGACGAGCATCTGTTTAATCATTGGTATGAACATGTTTCTTAGTTGATTTGAGATCTGGAAAATAATCCTAATAAATAGGTGGGAAGCATATGTCTGACTCACGGCTAATTAAAGACAAACATACCCTGAACAAAAACCCACACTTCAATAATTCCCTGTAATTATGCCCAGATCTAGAATGTGTCACCGCTGTCGAACCCATTGGGCTCCTCCCACGGCTCTGTTCTGCTCCCCCCCCCCCCCCCCCCCCCCCCTCCTCCTCGCAGTCCAGATGCTGAGCGGGATGAGCAGAAATCGAATGAATGTTATTGCGGTGCTGATGGCTGTGGGGGTCGGAGGCAGGTGTGCCGAGGAGCCGAAGCCACGCACGGCAAATGTTTGGCCTCCGTTTCACACGAGGATGAGTCAACATGACCAGAGAAACCCACCGGAGCTTCCTCAAACATCACTGACCTCTGTGTGGGAGTGTGTGTGTGAGTGTGTGTGTGTGTGTGTGTGTTATATGGGGGGGGGGAGGGTGCATAAGTAAGAAGGACCTTGAAATATTTAAATGCAGCCATATCTCCTTCTGTGCGTGACTCCCCCATCCCTGGCTTTAAGACCTAATATCAGGCTCTGTCGGGTATATTTACAGATAACACCCAGATGCATGGAAATGAATTCATGGCCTCAGATGTGAATCCCAGGTAACGTCTCTCACCCGTCTGGGAACACGGAGAATACGGTGTTTATGAAACGCTGACCCGACCTTGTCCGGGTGTGCGTGCCTGTGAGCGTGTGTTTTAATGGCTGCAGGTTGGGCATGCGACACGCTGCTTTGTCTTCATTAGAACAACATCGGGCCGCGCAGCGTCCAGCACAATGGCTTCATTTAGCCCCGCGATCTGCCGAGAGCTGCTCTGTAATAACACAGGTCGGGCCCTGAGTGGGAGTGGAGCGTCACACTGCCACTGCCCTCCTCGCTGATGAAAGACGCTGTCAACAATCCCCCTTTGCTGCTGCGCTAATCTACACCGCTAATACGCCCGTCTCCTTCCCTCGCTCTAAGCTTCCCCTCCTCACCGGCGCTTTGAGCCCGGCCTCTCTGCCTCTCTGTTCTCAGGCGGTGCCTTCCTGCTGCCTTTCACTCTCATCTCTTATCTGCTGTGCTTAATCGTTCTTTTATTCTGAAATCTTCCCATTCACACGTCAGCCTCCCATCTCGCTCTCTATTCCCTTCTTCAAGCCTCGCTCGCCGTGCTTCCTTTTTCACTTTCATTTATTTTTTATTCAGCCTTTTTTTTTAAGTCGCTTTCTCTATCTGCTTTTCTAACTCCCGCAACTTTTTCCTCAGTTTGCTCTGTTGCGTCGGAGAACAATTCAGCTCCTCTGGAACTCGCTTGTCGGTACTTCTTTATACAGAGTGGGAAAAGTGCAGGAGCAGTGAGTGTGTTGCACATGCATCATACTTGAGTCGAGCTTAGTTTGTATTTCGCTTGGATATCTCAACTTTGTTCAGCTTTCTACTTACTTCACAGCAGGGCACATTTTTGAAGGTTACAGTTTGTTTTACAGATAAAAAAAATGAACACATTTGAGAGAAGTCTTCAGCAGGAGCCGCACAACTCAGTGCAGGTCTCAGAGAGTCACAAGGCAACATTCAAGTCTTTCAGGTTTCTGAATGCCGACTGTTTAACTGACACAACTTTTGAAAAACGACCTTTCAAAGGTGTGGAAACAGTATTTTTTCCTACAGCCCTTGTTTGTTTTATTTAACATTGATCTTACCAGGTCAATACAGTAACAACAAAGTTGATAAAATCCTATTGATTAACCCAACATTGTAGAGAGCTGTGACATGGCAACATGTGAGACTTCAACAAGACTAAAATATGTCATATACACTATCTTGCCATTATGTAAAGGATTATTATTCAAGTGTAGCCTACTTCTATTGATTATCTCTGCCTCTAATACTTCAATACATTTGCTGCAAACAAGGAAAAGTCAAAACAAGACTACTTTAATGTGTAGAATGCGTACAGTGGACTTTTGGATCACACTGACCGGGTTTTACTCAAATGTCAAGTGTTCAGAGATGAGTGACTTCCCTTCCCTCTTCCCTCTCTGCTGCTTCGATGGATCAGAATATATCAGTCCGTTTTTCTGCATTAATTACCCTGACCTGCTCCTATGATCTTGTGCTGTGTTAGGCATCTATCATGGTGCATGTTTTTTTGCATTTGTGTGTATGTGCATGTCCACGGCTGTGCACACACACACACACACACGCACATGAACCATGCAGGATTGATTCTGCTCCTTGATAGATAAAAGCCTTTTACTCCAGATAGTAGCTTTCATAGAGATTCATGAGACACACACACACTGACAGTTGGAGAGATGTGTGAGCTTGAAAGCAAACTTGGGGAGGGGGGGCAGAAAGCCAAAGGAGATTGGAGCAGAAGGCAACCTGTGAGCTCCTAAGATAGAAACAGGTGAATGATTTTTCTGTTGCCTCTCAGATTGTTTCCTCATCTCTCGGCCTGGCCCGGTCCTCGGAGGGATGGGCTGGAGCTGCAGTCCCTCACTGAGCAGCCTCAGTAGACTATCTGCCACAGACACACAGCTCAGCTACTGTCGCTCCTTCGTGCGTTGCTCGCCCGCCGTGCGCCACTGGCCAAGCTGTTAAAATGCACAGCCTCATTCTTGGCTCTGAATCGCATTAGCTCTGGGGCTGTCGTAAACTGATACAAGCAGCAGCCCTTAAAGGTACAAACACTGTTGAAGGAGAACACCCCCTTTGTACGCACACAGACTCCTTCACTCACACACACACATGAGTAACTGCTCCACACAGGCCCCTCGGACAAGTGCATGCACAAATATGAACAGAATCCCCGAGGACCCAACACTCTGACCTTTTGCAAAGATTCATCTCTTTTTTCTTCTGGAAGCACTTTCGTTTCTTCTGCATTTTCCATTCCATTTGGCTGCAGGGGAGAGAAATACAGTAAAGGGAAGTTTGATGTGAAATCCAGGAGTTGCTTCTCATATGGTCAGAAGATCGAATCAGCCTCACGTCGAGGTTTCAGACAATGAGATTTACAGGCGCACACCTGCTGCAGGTCCAGCTGCAGAGCCGAGCAATATCTTTTCTGTTTCTGGATGATTGAGGGAGTGTTGAAAAGTGGAGACATGCTGTACAGTATTATGAAACAACTCCACTTGGTTGTGTAAGTGTGTGTGTGTGTGTGTGTGTGTGTGCGTGTGTGTGTGTGTGTGTGTGTGTGTGTGTGTGTGTGTCAGATTTGAAGTCATGTTTCATAGAAGTTTGCTTATACAGCTGCAGTTACAGCTGCTCACACTACACTGTTCACAGCATGTGAGCGAGTATGGATCTGCATGTGTTGCTTGCATACAGCTCGTCAATGCTTTAGACTGGTAAGTGTTTAATCTTTTATGTGTTTTTTCAATTAGGACTCCACCTCCGGGGATTAAGGACATGTTTTGTTTCCAGGTGAGATCAGAAACTACCAAGTACACGATGTTGAAAACGGGGATTTGTGTTGAGTCTGAGGCTTTTTCCTCTGCCCAGTCTACAGGACGCCACGCTGAAAAGACCGAGTGAGACAACAGCCTGAGACAACAGCCAGCCTTTCAGTGCAGGGTGGCGCTGACACCTCTCTCAGCTAGTCTCCGAGCTGTCAGCCCCAACTAGGCCGTCACCTCCCCCCTCTCCATATCATTGACTCGCCACTGACTTAAAAGCACGTTTGCCAAGCCCCTCTGAAATGATGCATTGTGCTGGAGGAGTTATCATAGAGGACGATACTCTCCCGGCTCCACTCTGTGAGTGGAGCCGGGAGAAAGGAGCCGGCTTCCTCACTTTCTCTCCGCGGTTGCTAGGTTAGCTCCGCACACAGAATCACTGGGGCCTTTATGGGCAGCTCGGCACCCTGCAACCCCCCCCCCCCCCCCTCTGTGGGCGGCAGAGAGAGAGAGAGTCATTCCTCTCACTCAGGGGGGCGTGCTAGGACTTCCAACGCTCCTGCCACCCCTCACGCCCCCTTCTCTCTCTCCACAGGCGTTCTCCCACCAGTGCAGCTGATAGCCGGTTCCTGCCGCTCGCTGCCGCTGACCTCAATCCGTCTTGTTAAACCATAATTGGAAATGAGCGAGACTTTTACCTCTCTGGATATATATCTGTGAACTCGCCCTCATCTGGGAAATCTGTACCTGCGTGCCCTCTTGCTAAATCAAAGGCTGGGATTTCTCACCTGCAGCGAAAATCATTTAGGCCGATCTGAGGCGAGGTGAAGGTCTCGCGCTGTCACAGAGAGATACAGTATTTCAAAGAGCCTGCCCCCAGAGGCTCTACCTCTACTGCTCTGGAGACAGAGGGGCAAAGTGACACTCACCACACTGTATTCTTACGAGGGACGAATGGAGGTGTGATTCAATTCAATTCAATTCAGTTTTAGTTGTATGGCGCCAAATTATAATGCACATTATCTCAAAGCAGTTCACGTTGAAGGTCACGACCCTAAAACCCACAATGAGTATGACTCCCTAATTAACTGGAAGAAACCTCTGGAACCAGACTCAGCCATTTGTCTCGACCGGTTGGGGTCAGCAGGGAAAAATGGGGAAAAGTGGAGGGATGGGTGGATAAAAGAGGGGAGAGAAGAGAGAGAGAGAGAGAGAGGAAGGAGGGGGAGGAGAGGGGGCCACACCCTACACTGTAACAGTTTGACACCATTAATAATTGATAGAAATCATGCAGAATCGATGGAGTACCGTTCATTCTGCGACAGTAGCCCTGCTGCTTTTCAATATTCTTCTCTGCTGCATATTACATGAGGAGACGTCCCATCGCTCCAACAAAGAGGGAATCTCATTTCCCCCGAAGGCAACACTAATACCACTGCAGTATCCCACTACTGCACGTTAATGTTCATTAGTTGAGTTGTGCACGGAAACGGGGGCCGTGTTTTAACAAGTGTGCACCATTGTGTCCTGAGTCTCCTCTAAGACAAAGATACATGAAGCCACACACACTGTACACGCACACAAATACACACAAACCCCCCCACACACACACTCCCCGACACGGTCTTTCCATCCCTTTCAGACTAATCCTGTACACACACCTCCAGACTGACCGCCTCTATCAGAAGATCGATGGCAGCGTCCTTGGAACCGAAACCACAAGGTCGGCTTTCCCTCTCCCTGTCAGTACACTACACACAGCTCCTTCAGCCGTGTCTGTTTGTGCACAACCACACACCAGTGACGGACATGTACACAATGTACACGTGTCTGAAAGGACTGATAAAATATGCTTTTGTCTGTGCAGCAGTTTAAAAGGAAGCACGTCATTGTCTATGCAGTATACAGTATATATATGTTTAAATATATGTTTACTGACATATGTCATATCGTGCTGATTGGAAACGTACTTACCCAGAGTTTCTGCCAGAGTCACGACAGCTACAAATATGGCTCGTGAAAGTGAAACAAAGAAAATATAAACATTCAGGAAAAATGAGAGTGTGTCTGGAAGACAAGCTGGAAATTCCTACAGCATTTTTAACTCCAACTCGTGGAAAGAGTTAAGTGGTGTCTGGAATATGAGAATGGCTCACTATTCTAACACTGAGCCAGAGAAAACCAATCCAATGGGCTGCCCCCCCCCCCCCCCCCCCACCCCGCTCATCATTCCATTCACTGAAAAAGCTCCTAAACATCCACATATAGTGTGTGAAAAAAAACAAAAAACGCATAATTGGAAAACAGTGAATTACAGATATTTTTCATGGGAATAAACATAAAACAATGAGTCTTTTTTCTTGACTCTGAACATCAAAGAACAGCAATTCTATCAGGGTGAAGCACACTGAGATGAATCTCATGCTCGAATAATAATAACCACATTTTTCTAAATATACAGACCTGTTTTTCCCCCATGGCTGAGGAAAATACATATTTATATGCATATTTCTGTTCGCTCATTCACTGTGCATGATGAATTTATATCTAATCCATATTTTGTCTTTATTATTGTTCAGGCCGTAAAGAATCCGATTCAGCCAAGGCAAATCACAACATGAGCCGCAGTGTGAGCGTTATCAAACAGGTGAAGTCAAATAAAGCTATGATTGGTGTGTGAAATGAAATTTATGTTTGCTCCCTCAGCACCTTTACTGTCGCAGAGCGCATTGCATCTACTGTGCAGCGTTTCACCAGAGGGGGAATGGTATGAGATGGTATGAGATGGCGGTTGCATATAAATGGACTTTTATCATATCTCAGTTCTCTCGCTGGCCTTTGTCATCTCGGCTGTGGAGACGCAATCTGAGAAACACCGGGGCACGAGCTGCTGCACGGCACAGTTCATTCACTTCTCATGTCGGTGAATCTAAAAGTACCTTATGGTTATGAAGGTCACGTGCGAGCCAAATTGACAAATTCATTTTCTTAATTATCACAAATGACTAATCAGAAACTCTGGACGTTAATGACCACACAGATCAGATTGCCCCGGCTCCGTTCGGAAGCATCAGCCTCTTCGCTCTCCTGAAACCAGTGGCTGACCTATTTAAGACTCATTACCATGATGAAGCTGCCGAGCTAATGACCGTTTCCCCCATTGCATTAGAAAGTACTTCCCCTCACCGTGGCGCAGTGGCGTCGGCTAAACGAATAAGGCGTCAGCAGCTGTCTGACACGCTCACAGTCATCCGCCCACTCGGTCCAGCAGGACGAGGTAAGAGAGGAGATCATTTGAAATGTAATTAAGGTGTATCGGTCACTCTTATCTTCATGTAGACCCTCCTCAATTTCTTCTCTTGGGCCGAGACGTCTTTTACATTTGTGATAGAGAGCGAGCACAAAGAAGAGGAGGAGATGGAGAGGATCAAAGGACGATAGCAGGAGGAGAGGAGAAGCCTCATGTCTCGTGTTTCCTTTTTCTTCTTCTCTGCTACTCGATGAAGAAAGACACATCTCACCCAGCACCCAGCAACACAAACCTTTTTGTTATTTATGTGTGATCACTCCACGCTACACACTGGTGAGCTGCAGATGCCAGACGCCCGACATGCCCTTTGCAAGGAGAAGCTTGTACGTCACTTTGTAAACAAACAATAGATTCACTTTCAGCGGTGGAGCTGTCTGTGTGTTTGTGGGCTTGTATCCGATCTGCCCCCGAATCACTGTCGCTGTCAATCTGCTGCTGGGCTCTCAGCTCCTCTGCCACATTGACGGGCTGATCTGAGACCATCTCATCCGGAGCCTCTGAACCGAGCTGAGCGTCACGTCCGTGGAGAGTCAGACATCGTGAGACTGAAGCGACGCACGATGTCAAAGTCGGTGGAGCGGACGAGAGGAGCTGGAATCAGATTAGTCCGATCTGATCTGTTTAGCTGCTACTCAGGGGAATACAAGTGGGTCTGCATGAGTAGATGAATGCGAGGGGCGGGTTGACAGAAACTGCAGCTTGCGCCCCTTTTATCAGGAGACAGAGAAGCAAAGAGGACCAAGACGTGGACTGGTGAGTGAGAGACAGAGACGAGACTCGAGGAGACAGTGTCCACTCGAAGCAGGAGCGTTCCCTGTGCAGCTCCCGGGGTTCGGGGGTCTGTGTGGGCACCACAGTCCAAAGACATGCAATCTGGGGTTAGGCTCATTCTAGACACTAAAGCAACTGGAGGTGTTTGTCTCTGTATTATGGCACAACCCTAAAATAGGAGCTGTGAAGATAATGAACGGATAGATAAAGTACTGGAAAATATCCTAAATTATTTTCCAGTTGGACGAGGGCAGGTATGACTTCCTGGTCCCGGCCTGAAACCTCCTCTGAAGACATCGCTCCACTTTTCAGATTAGAAGAGAAACCAAGTCCCACGATTTTTGGTAAAATTCTCAAAGTGACAAATCCAACAAGCACCTTCATTTTCCGACTAGACGGTGAAGGTCTTTAAAGATAACTTTTCTAACAAGATCTCTTTTTTCATCCCTCACAAAACTGCTGTGTTTAGGTCCCTGTTTGTTGTGTACAAAGCCTTTGAGACACTGTTGTTGTTGTTGTTGTTCTGCCCATTTGAACAATTGTCGTGTCTTGCCTCTTTCAGTGACGGCAGGTTTTTGAATGTGGCTGTCAAGACTCAATATTCAAGATTCAAGATTTTTATTGTCAAATGCACAACAATAACAATAAGCAGTCGCTGGCAATGAAATGCTTGAGTCACAGACTCTCTTCTAGCAATGCTCAAGTAATTACAACCAAAAAAATAACAATGAAATAGAAATAGTATAAAATAAAATAAAATAGGATATCAAACATTTAAAATAGAAAATAAAATAAAATATATTTATCGAAATATATATTACAGATGAAACCAGTTTGTTTCACGGATCCGGCCTTTGGAGCCTGAGACCAGATGATGACCCATTGTCTCGGCCATAAGAGAAAAAGAAAATGGTATCATGGTATCTCCTCTGTCTAGAAAGTCTCAGGTTCATCTGGGTGAAGCTTTACACCACTGACACACGTGGGCACTTTTGAGAGAAGTAGTGCAATGAGTAATATAACAAACTACTACTTCTACTGAGTAAATAGTACACTGACATGATTATCCTCTATGAATAATGAGTAATACATGACATTTTCCAAGTTGCCCTTTTCCCCCACACGCTCCCCCATGAGAACCGACTCATAGTCTCTTCCTCTTTACCTAATGCACCCTGACAGACAGGAAGGACACTCTGAGCATCATGAACTCTCAATTCCCTGCCCCACCTTCCCGTATCAGTATCTGCTTTTAACACTAACCATTACTTATTCCCTTCAATCGCAAATGTTCCTGCAGTCTCGGTCCAGACCACTGGGATGATACTGCGAGTGCATTTCCCTGACGGGCGCCATCTGCCTGCTTCTCTCCTCCTGTCATTAGCCCGTCTCTGAGATGATTCCCAACACATATCATTGGCTGCAATCTGTCCGTCTGCATTTACCGCCAAGCCAAACATCTGAACAGCCCAACTCTCTGATGGGTGGAGGGCTGGAAACTTCTCCTGCCCGTCTGCCTGCTCTGCCATACCTCCCCCTGTTTTCCTCCACCTCTTCATCCGTTCCCATCTTGTTTTTTTGTTGCTTTGTTCCATCTTCCGAGTCGTCGTCTCCGATATTTTTTTTGTCTCATTTTCATTTCTCTGTGGCCTTCCCCCGCTCCTGCTCCCTCATTCCTCCTCCACCCCCTCCTCCGTCACCCTCCTTCTCATTTTCGTTCCTGATGGCGGCGTGCAGCCATATATTCGCCTGTTCCTGTGAGGGAGTGAGCGATGTGCGTGTCGCCCATGGTGGCGGAGGGGAGCAGCCGAGCCTAACGTGAACATACGCTGTGAGAGCTCCCATTTATAAAGCCTCCTCCTAATGAGCAACACGCCGAACGCAGCGCGGATGCGGTTACCTTCAGTAACTCATTCTGAAAGGGATAAACAAAAAGTGCTCGCTCTCGCCGCAAAGTGGGAAAGTCAGAATGGATGCTAATGGGCCTCTGGCATGAGAAGAAATGATGGGAAATTGAACTTCCACGCTAAAGAGGCGAGCACTTGGACTGTGGAACATTTCCTCCTCTCGGGCTCCGGGCCTGGCAACCTGACGCTGGGTCGAGTCACAGCCAGTTTTTGCCATCTGCATCCCTAACCTCACAGTGAGAGTCAGCCGGCAGCCTTGGACCTCTCCTCCCTGCTGCAGCATCATTGCGGTAGCCTCCATCTTTTCTTGTTCACATGACCGAATCGGTTTTGGAGTTTAGAAAATATAACTTCAGAGACAAAACTCCCCTGTAAAAGATCTTTGACAGCACAACCAGGGTAGAACTCTGTCAAATCAAAACAGGTAGGTAGTGTGGAAAAATGAATCTTCCAGCTTCAGAGCTCCAGTCCTCAGTTGTCATCTGTCCCTCTTTGCCCACTTCACACCCTGCTCCTGCGTTTCCCTCCCCCCCCAAAGATGTCGACAGTAAGGAGGCATCACTAGGTTAATTAGCAGGAAGAATATGGTTGGGGGTTTGGAGACTGGAGAGACAAACAGGAGGCGCTCGCTCTCCTTGGCCCGGCTCCTCGCTGGCAGATGCTGCCTCCGCCGACGCCACGACCCCACTCGGATCACTCCTGGAGAGAGAGAGAGAGAGAGAGAGAGAGAGAAGACTGGAGCGGTGGGGAGACAGTTGGAGGATAAAAAACAGCTTTGGTCATTTTGTAAATGGATGACGAGAGAGATTTTGATCAGGCCCTGAGAAGAACTCCGTCCATAAAGCTCCTGAGTGGTGGAGTGTTCCATATGGTGGACCTGCATGGCGAGCTGCTGCAGGGACAGACAGGGACGCTCCCCAGGGGCCCTCACATCCTGACTGAGCTGTACGGCTGGAGGAGCTCAAGGTCATTCTGTGGAGAACAATCCAGCACGATGACAAGACAACAGAATGTGAAGTGATAGAACACAGGAGTCCGTCCACAGGGAGGGAGGGACGGTGTGTTCTCCACCGAGCCGCTGTGAGATCTTGAAGAAGGAACGAGTTAAAGATAAAATATGCAGCAGGAGTGAATGTTGTCCTTAAGCGGTTCAGTGTAGCTCGTCCACCGCCGGGTTCCATTGTCCTTTTAGTGAGGGATCGGGAGGTGGGTGGCAGGTACAGGTCCGTGATAGAGTGGCTTCATTACCTCAAGTGAAGGGCAATCTGGCTTCATGTAGAGGGAGAGAGGGAGAAAGAAAGAAAGAAGGAAAGAAAGAAACACCAGTGGTACCAGAGAAACGAGGTTATCCACATTTGCATTTCCCCCAAAATGATGACCTTGTAAGATAAAAAGTTGTATCAATAAAATAATTTTTGGGAGGATGAAGAGTATTCCCATTTAATGCTCTATTCACTAATTTCACCTGTGTCCACATTTCAGAAGCAAATTGAAATGTTTTTTCTGCATTTTTCTGTCTGTGTGTTATTCAGTAGCATCAGACTTGCTGCTGATCCAGGAATCTTCTATCAGTTAGTCTACCATTTGGTGAAAGGATGTTTCCACATTTTTGTTGAATTCCATGAGCATAATTACAGAATGTTGATTTAAAAAAAGATGGAGATGGAGAACCCAGAACCAGTTTTTGTGAGAATCCATGAACTGTATTTGCATTTTCTTGGACGGGGGGAGATTGGGCATTAGCCTTGGCAGAGGTATGTGCTCTTCTAGTTTGTACAGTATCTACTTGACAGAAAGAAACCTCTGTAAACCTCTCGCACGTAATTCAATTAGTCAGTGAATGTAATCCATGGTTTTTGCAGGATCCTTGAATATTAGTCTGACGACCTGAGATTTAGATTAAAATACCGGCCTACATCTAAAACCACAATTATTCTGCCGTGATCTGATTTTCATCTTGACACTGATCTCATTGCTCTGAGCTGTTACAGACATTACCCTCCACAACTGTAAAGGTTCTGATTACATTATCCTGGGCACACACACACACACACACACACACACACACACACACACACACACACACACAAATGGAAAAGTAAAGTTCTACCTCCACGAATAAACCTATGTCGATGGAGTAATGAGCTTTCCTGATGGCGAGGGACCATAATATCCTCTAAAGAGGTTAAAGCTGCAGACTGGAGAATGAAGAACATGCTGTGTGGGGGATGGGAAATGCCAAGACAGGACTGAGAAACACCCAGACACCGGCTTCAGCTCGGCATTCATGATAAAGTGATGTCTGCGTCTTCCTTTTCTCTTTTCCTCGCTTCGAGCCTGCGTCTCTGTTTTCACCGCCCATGCCTGTGAAGAGGCGGCTCACTGGGCAAACCCAGCGCCAAGTAATGATCTGTCCATCATCGTTCAGCCCCCCCCCCCCCCCCCCGGCCACAACGCGCTCAACTGTAGGAAGCCGTAGGACGCGTGAGGAAGGGAAGGAGGGAGGGAGGGAGGAAGAGATCTAATGAGAATAATCAATGCTACCCTATCTGATGACTTCATTCGCTCCGCCTGTTTGCTTTGATTTAACAGTGCATACAGCGAATACAGTAAATACAACAAGTTGAATCGATGAGACGATAAACTGTGATGGAGGAGGCGCGGTGGTCAGTCGGGCAGGGTGCACACCGGAAGGGTATGAGCACGCGGCCGGCCAGGGGGGGCAGGGGGGGAGGGCGATATATGAAGGCAGTCTCATCTCAGTTGGTCTCACACTCTGCTGAGCATCATCAGTGTAGAATTCCACCTCAAACTGAATCAACCCTCAGGAGTTTTTCTTTTATAACCGTCTTCTTTCACATGCCTGCAGAGAACAGAACGAAAACCGAGATCGCCCGAATGAAAAGTCATCGGCCGGGCGAGGCGACACCGTGGAACATATTCTCTCGGCAGGAAATGAAGCAGGAGAGACGTCCCCCTCGACCCCTGAGGATAATATTTTAGGACGAATCAAAACAAAAGCGAGTCGCGGTGAGACAATGTGAAAAATCCCCAAATCTCCTTGGACGGGCTGTTTCCGCGTGAGGCAGGATGTCCCTAACAAGGCCTGGCATTTAGAAAAGAATAATAGTAATCTGCTGTGTTCTCATGCATCTCGGGTTCTGACGCAGAACAATTCCATTAGCCGCCCTCCTCCAGCTGAGAGCTCCCCGTCTGTCATTCATCACCAGCTGCAGCACGACACAGTCAGAACACTGATGGAACTGTCCCCACCGCACTCATCCACTCGCCTGCTCCTCTCCCGTTCTCTCTCTTTCCTCTCTCCCTAACTTTTCTCCATCATAATTAACCTCTAATTCCTGCAGTTTCTACTCTGCGTGTGAATAACAAATGGGAAATGGTGTCTTCCCATGAGATCTGGCCACAAGCTGCTCCCTCTTGATACTACAATTACAAAGGGGGGAGGCATGAATATCAACACCGATGGCCTCAGCTCCGGTCCAACCCACCGCAGCCGCAGCAGCGTCTTGTTTGAAAGTGTAATCACGAGCAGGAGAATAGGTCCTTGTTCTTGTGGTGATGCTCGTCGAGGATACAACTGTCTGTGGGAGGTCGGTTCTGCACCTTGGTAGAGCCGCCTGGTTCCTCTGTGTGAAGGAACAAGCAGAGGAGAGAGAGTTCCTCAAGGATCTCAACACAAACAGCTGCTGCACATCAGAGGATCATCCACCGAACTTCAGGTCCAATTTAACCCGTTGATTCGATGCTGATCTGAATTGATTATTCAGCCAATTGATCTTGCTGTGTGACTGAATCCCTCGGTTGGATCCGAACTACCAAACATGTTTTCGATACCCGAAATTAGGGGGAAGTTTGTAGTATGAAAGGTTCAGTGATTGGCCAAGTGAGCAGAAAACCTGCAAACACCCTTACAGCGTAAATCAGCGTAAATCAGACTTGTGTCTCGGGCCAGGTGGACAGAAGAGACTGTGGCCAAACTTGTGGAATCATGAAGCATGAGTCGTATTAGAATATGTTGTGTTGTTTGTGCAAAAAAAACCCAGTCCGCCTCCATGTTGAAGTCATGTTTGATCGAGAAGGTTTCTGAGAGTCCCCGAACGTCTGGAACCTCCACTCAGAAATTGTGTGTTTAAAACGCCAAGTGTGTGGTCCTGCATCTTGACTCTATTGTGAAGTGTGTGTGACGCGTTGTAAGAATTAAAATACTACAAAAAGGTTGTGTCTGTTGTTATGTTTGTGGTCTGAACATGTTTTTGAAATTAGTTTGATTTGAAAGTTTGATTCGCAGCAGGCATCAGACGCACTTTAACTGCTGGACAAAGTCACATTCCTGATTTTGTGTTACCATCCTCTCAGATCCCCCCCTCACTGTTCCTCCCTCTCTCTCCAAGTCGCTTCTTTCCCATCTCTCCCCTCATCTCTCCATCTCGGTATCTCCCTCTCTCCCCAGCTCTCTCCTCACCTCACCGGAGTCTCCCTGTAGCGTCTGAGTGACAGATTTGGTTCGTGGTTGAGACGGCGAGAGGCAGGTTCTGTTTCACAGGCTTCACTTTATTCCAGTTGGATCATGACTCTGACAGGTGCAGGCTGATCTGAGAACCGACTCCACCTCAGAAAGGATGTTTCAGAGAATCACAGGAGTCTGTCTGGATGCCTGAAGGCCAGACACTGTATGTCAGTGATGCTGGAGGCTGCAGAGATGTACCAACGTATGCAAAGAGCGGTTGTGCAGACACAGTGTTACAGCTAATAGATTTTATTTTATTTTACAACTTTCAACTTGTGCGCACACACGCTGACACAATAAATTAACGTACATATTTTTATTAATATATGATACTTACAGCCCCACAGGTTCCCTAAAAGCTCAACTGATCCTGAACTGATTTATTTTTCCCATCAACCAAACTGGAAACTGAGGGTAACTGATGCTTTTTCACCCTCCCCCCACCCCCCCGCCCATCGAGAGACCCTGAGACTCAAGATGGTCCATGCTTATCAAGAATAATAATAACTTTATTTGTACAGCACTTATTAAAGCAAGGTTACAATGTCTCTGTTATTAGAAATGTAATCTTTTTTAGATTCCCCTAAAAAGGGATATTTTGATTCATTTAAACTATTCTGTAATGTTTTATTCTTTTGATTTTGAAAAAAACATTTCTCTGAATTAGCTCAGAAAAACATATTTCAAGCCTTTTTTTTCAAGGAAAGTGATCTGTGTCTTTTTTATAGGGATAATTGAGATTTCTATTTTTTTATTCTGGTCTGTTTTTCTGAAATAACAAAATAGTCGACTATATAATATCTATTTTCATGGAAGCAAACCAATCCTGCCTGTTTAGTTTAACCCTGTTATATTTCGGTTTGTGACATTTGCAGATACTCAGTCTTGAAGTTAAAACAGGTGCTTCCGTAAGTACTTGTTTTCTGATTATTTTTGTTTCTATGTACATGAGCTTTTATATAAATACAGTAAATACTCCCTTGATAAGACAATTTCGTTTTAAATCTACTTTGCTAATCCCACCTGCCTTAATGGAGCATATTCTTCTTACAGCCACATTTGATCCCTTTTTTAATCTTGTTAATCACGCTTTGTTTTTTTGTTGTCCTGGCCACTGTGGACTCGTTATGTGTGTAAATATCCTGTTGTTTATGGTTTTACCAATGTGTGTGTGTGTGTGTTTGAATGTGTACACAGGCGCACACCTACTGACTCCCCTGTGGGCCACTGGGTGGCCATAAACACAAGGACACGTTAATTAACAGTTTGAACGTGTGTGTGAGTGGAGCAGCATCCTCCCAGAGTGGCCGTGCATCCATGTGTGCACGACGGGGGGGGGGGAGGGCGGCTGTCTCTGAAGGGCAGGAGGCAGAGCGCTGCCTGGCAGCTCGGGAGGGAAATGGGTCCAAACAGCCCTTTGGCCCATTGTTAGGCAGGATAATCCAAAATCTGGCAACCAGCAGCAGCACCAGGTGGTCCTATCAACACACAGAAGAAGATGGACTGGAAACGGAAATCGAGCACGCGGGGCCGGCCCCTGGAGGAGCGGGGGGGTCCGAGCAACACAGGCTGATGCAAGACTGATGTGTGGCTGCTCGCTGTGGAACGAGACGCCACATGTTCGTTACATGTGACCATGTCCTTCATAATGTGACCCTTTGTTTATATATATACATATACATATATATATATATGTGTGTGTTACTGGTCGTGTGTGTGTGTGCGCTTGTATATTTTCATGTGCGAATGCTAGAATGAGTAATGAGTGGCTCAACATATGTTGGATGCATCACTGTGCATCCAACATAGAGCATTACTGTATTTGTGTGTGTGTCTGTGTGTGTGTGCATATGTGCATGGGTGTGCGTATGTGCATGTGTGTGTGTGTGTGTGTGTGTGTGTGTGTGTGTGTGTTTGTGTGCATGAGTGCATCTGTGTGTGGTCGTCCTGTAAACAAAGATTGCTGTGTAAGATGGTCCTGACACTGAGTGAATCCGGCTCTAAGTGAGTGTGAAGGACGGAGCGATCTCCAGTGAGAGCTGAGACTGAACCACAGTTCTGCAACCTCAGGGAATGTGCGCTGATCGCAGCAAGTAAACACAACAACAACAACAGGACACATGACCCACATGTGTTACCATCCCAAATCTACGGATTCAAGCTGCTGATGTGAGCTGACACTGGCTGAGCAGGCAGCAGGAAACCAGAGGGAATAACAAGAGAATGGAGCTTTAGGGCAGATGACTCTACACCCATGTTGGGTCACATGTCCTCAGCTTGGAGAGTTGTCTTACACCACACACACACAGCACGTCTGGATCGGTTCTGTTCTCCGTTCCTGTGCGAGACTCTGCTCTTATTCAAACCAGCCCTGGAGTGTCTCCGATGGCTCGGGATGCATACGTCTGTTCTCCATGAGGCCCAGTGTAAATGATCCAGCCGAGAGGAACTCTCATTGCTCACAGGCGGCTCTCATACACCATTAGTCAGCCCTGATCGGCTGGATCTCCACCCCCCTCCCTGTTCGAGCGAGGCAGGAGGAGGGATGAGAACAGATAAACAACCAAACAGCCTCATTCAAAGTGGTGTGGGAGCGAGGGAGACGCTCAGAGGAGGCGAGGAGCGGGAGGTTAGAAGAAAACAGAGAGAGAAAAGAGACAAAGATGTGAGAGATGAAAGACGAGTGAAATGGAAATCATTTACTGGGAGAACACTGATGTTTTTCTTCTGTTTTGTCTCCTAAGAAAATAACTAATTGATCTGTCCACTGTGCGATTACCTTCTCATCACGTCCTGATTGACTGTCTGTCACGTCTGCTCACTCTCCCCCAATGCTCAAATGCACAGGGCATCCATCTCAATCAACAGGACAGTGTGTGTGTGTGTGTGTGTGTGTGTGTGTGTGTGTGTGTGTGTGTGTGTGTGTGTGTGTGTTGTGCACGAGCCCTGACAGGCACCTATCACGCATCAGCATCAGTCCCACTCTGCTCCTCCTGCAGATGCAGCCAGAAGAGACAGTGGAGTTTGGAGTTTGACAAATGACGACAGCATTGTTTCGATAGGTGCTGTCGAGATTGTAACCGAGTGAGCATCCCAGGCTGGCTGACACAGGGTGTGGGGTACGGGACGTCAGTTGTGGGTAAGGGGATGTGGGGGGGGAGACCAGAGACAAGCACCTGCACACGGCAGATCATATCAAACCGAATTACCAGTCAAGAAAAGGACAAACTGACAGAGAGCGAAGGTTCTGGTGGTGAAACCTGCGTAAGATTGACACTGCTCCTTTTTGAAGGTCATGAATTGTTTGACCTGACCTTGCACCAGCAGCGGTCTCCACAAGTTCTCCAACTATTAAAGAAGTGAGTGTGGTGGTTGTGGGTTCATGAAACGCAGCGTTGGGCTGTGTGAAGAGCTCAGGGCAGGAAATGGATTTGACCCTGGTGGCGGCTCTGAGGTTAGACTTGTTGTTTCAGGGTCAACTGAGCTGTGGCTGTGCTGAAGGAGTGGTCAGCCCAGCCTGACCTCAGACCAGAGCAAGAGAGAGGAAGAAGAAATAGAACAGATAGTTTATCCTCTAACGGCTGAATTTGACCCACAGACACACAAGCTGCATATCTCACAGTCGTGCAGAGAAACTGACACTTTAAAGGTTTTATTTCTATGTTGTTTTGTTATTTAGCCCCCTTCACATGTCAAACAATATATATACTGTATTTGTTTTCACATAACACATTATATTATATTATATTATACTGCATTACATTGCAATACATTGCATATTGCAATTTGACACTGTTCACTGTTTTGCATTTTCACTTTTTACTTCACTTTTTATATCTTTTATATCTTTTTATTTAATGTCTAAATAAATGTTACTCTGTATAAATATTGGAAATAGTGAGTAAATATATACTGTTTTCTTTATTGCTTTTCTTATGTGTGTTGTATTTATTGTGTTTTTATGTTTCTATGTTCATGGTATGCACCAATAACCAGAGCAAATTCCTAGTAGGTGTAAACTTACTTGGCAATAAATACTTTCTGATTCTGATTCTGATTCTGATAAATGTGCAAGTGTGATCAAAGTTGGTGCTTGTTAAAGACGGAGCAGGCAGCGAGTCCACTGTAAGGGAAAGCCTGTGGATCCTCCTGAACAATCCAAGCCAGTCAGATGATGTAATTAGGGCTCAGTCTGGTTTGATGTGTGTTGACACTGAGAATCTCGGCGTCTCGGCTCCGGCATATTGCATGCTTCATGCTCCGGTGTTCATGGAGTCGGGGGGTTGAATTCCGGGGATCGGCTGTCAGAGGCTCAGCATTTCAGGATGACTGTAGGGTCAGAGGTCACGTTGGGACATGGGTGGAGGAAGGAGATGCAGCTCCGGGCCGCAGTGCAACACGACTCTGAGCTCAGTTTCTGGGCAGACTGACTGTCATGGTGCCCAGCAGACTGTTATCATCCTGGCTGATTCAGTCTGAAGGGGCCCCTGTGGAGGAAGGAGATTCAAATCATCCAGCTGTGAATGGACGGAGGCCTAAACCTCGGGGAGAGGAAGAAGATGGAAACTGAAACTGAGCCGATGTGAGTGGTCAGTTCGGACTCTTATTGTGACTCATGGTCTAGTTTTGTATCACGGAAGTTTAAATCACTTGAAGCAGTTGTAATTATTCATATTTATTTTTTATTTAATAGTTTGACATTTTAAGGGCGAATTGAATAAATACCAGATTACTGTAGACGGGGGCTGCATCATTTTTCTTAACCTCATGTTTAAAAATAAACTCCATTGACTCAAACTCCATTTAAACCCCTCTATGATGATAACAATCATTATTGTCGATAGGAGACACAGAAACAAAAGCAGAGGAAACGGGTTTATTCTGAGACCCCCGACATACGGCACACACACATCTGGCATATGTTTCCTTTTGAAACTTTGCCAAAACTTTTTTTTTCGAGGACGCCAAGGAGACGGGAACTTTTGCAGGGATGCGCTTCACTTCCACCGGTCCTCAAGAAACAGGAAGGAAGGGAAAATAAGATAATGAATGTGAATGCACAGAAAGACAAAGCCGCTCAATGGCAATTACCACGCACTGCCTGGCACAGCTGACAGTTTGAGAGAAGCGCTCTCAAGGCGTTTTATTCTGGCAAACAAAAGACAAAAGACTGTCTTACGCTGATGTAAAAGAGCTCGAGTGACAAAGCAGCTCGGAAGCTTCAGCCGCTTCACACGCCGTGAAAGCACCACGCTGGTGACCCTGTGCGTGACCCCCGATATAATGCTCCCGTGACCTCCAATATTTCCATTGTTGCAGAAATAGTTGAGGCACAAATAACCCTTTTCCTTCCTTGAAATTGTATTTCTGCCTCAACAACAACAACCGAAGTCCTCGTCCACTTTCCCTGTCACTTTTTACCTCAATCCGGCTCCTGCTGCCGGGACCTAAATGTCCTCCAGCACTTCCTGCCAGTCCTGAAACTTCCCTTTCAGTTCAGTGCCACTCCATTCCCCCAAATTACTTCTTCACATGTTCATCAGCAGCTCTGACAAACTGTGAACAAGCGGCTCACTGCTGTCTTTGTCTCCCTTCCAACACAACACGCCCCCCCCCCCCCCCCCGCCAAACCTTTGAAAACCACCACCTCCACCATTTTTGTCGCCGTGGCGCGCCGAATCCAGAATCACACGCAACGATGTGGGAATCATAGTGGGGGGGGGGGGGGGGCATGGTGTGGGCTGCCTCTCTGCAGCTACTACTAATGAGCTGTAATCGGGAGCAGCAGGAGGCGATGCCTGCTCGAGGAAATTGACGTTGCTCGGTGCATTTGTTCTCCGACAGAGAGAGGAGGCAGCAGATCTTATAGGTGCTCATTTCCTTGGAAAACAAAGGAAGCAGGAGAGGATGGTGCTAGAAAGAAAAAAGACAAACTTATAGGGAATCATTCGTTTCCTGAGGAGGGGAGGAAGCCCGGTAGGTGGGCGGAGGCTGGAAAAAGATCAACAGCGCTCTGAGTGTGACCCCGGCAGACACCTCCCTCCAGCGCCTCGGCTCTGGTTCATGAGAAACACTGTGACTTCCGCTTTCCCGACTTCATCTCGCCAGACCCCACGTCTTCCCACCCCCCCCCCCCCCCCCCCTCCCCTCCCCTCTGTGTGTCCTTGTGTTTCATCACCCACCAGGTCTGCAACAGAAATGGTAAACAAATCTGATAAGTTTTTCAAAAAGAACAAAAGAGAGAAAAGAAGATAGCTGTCAACATGAAATGATTCCTGTTATTCATCGGCAGCCTTGGAAATATGACGCCATCTGCGCGAGGAGAGCGGGAAACAGAGGTAATAAGTTTCATTGACAAGCGCCTGACGGCCGGGGATGGAAGAAGGTTTATGTCCACAGCAGGAGCAGCGTGAGACGAGGGAGCAAATAAATTCATTTCAATTCAACAGCAGTGTCACAGGGGTACCAAAGGAAAAACAGAATGCTTGGATGGAGAAGGAGGAAAGGAGGAGAGAGCAAAAAAAAAAAAAAAAAAAGAAAAGAGAGAGGGAGAAACAGGCAGCAGGAGGCTGAGCAGTGTTTTCCACCTCAGGGTAGCTCGCTAAAAGCTATCTGCTCCCCTGGTGACGGAGCACAGCACAAGTTCTGAAGCTGGAGAACAGGAGCTTAAGATAGGCTTACACGCACAAACACACACCCACACACACACACACACACTCCTCCCTCGCCTCCATCAGTCCTTTCACCATCCATTTCTTTCCCCCCCCCCCCCCCTTCTCTTTCCATCCTTCCCCACATACAGTAGCTCGGCCTGGCCCTTCACCCGGCCTGTCAACACTTCATTAGCCGGCATCTGTTATTCAGTAATCTCATCTTTCTCCAGTGGAGAGACTCGGCCTCCGCCTCTCACGCCACGCTGCTGCACCCAGGAGCAGGAAGAAGAGCCGGGCTCGTCCAGCGGCCTCGGCTCCAGCCCCAAACTGAATCTGTCCTCCTTTATTACATGTCAGCAGCTCTATCTTTCTTTTTTTTTTGGGGGGGGGGGGCTCTGGGGAAGAGATTATGCCCCAGGCCAGAAAAAAAGTGAGGGAGTGGGAGTTGGTTGCTGGTTAGAGGAAGAGGAGAAGGGGAACGCTCTGGATCCTTCATTGCTCAAACCACAGGTGTTTCTTTAATACCTTTCCTTGTTGGAGGTGATGAGGAAACGAGGGGGAGGGTTTTTCCTCCCTCCCTCCTTTCCTCTCTCCTCCTCCTCCTCCTCCTCCTCCTCCTCCTCCTCTCCCCTCCAGGGCTCCGTCACATTCTCTAGATTTCTCTCTTTTGTAGACAAAGCCAATTTCATCTCCACTTTGCAACATATGGCGCCGCCCTCCCTCCAACACGCCTGTCGCCCCGCGCACAAAGGGGCCGCTCTCTCGATACATTCTGCTCCAGCTATTACAAGATTCATCAAGAATTAAAGCAGCAGTCGAGGAGGGCTGTAGGGGAAACACACAACTCCTGCAGCAGGACTCACACCTCAGTTACTGCGAAGGCTGAGGAGATGGAAATCTGCTCGGCTGTACCATATTCATACAAAGCCACAGCTCCACATATGGCGGGAGAAAGCTCGGTTGCCCTGTTTGTAGCTGGCAGGCTGCTACGTGTGAGTCACTATGTTCATATTCAACATGCCGGGCTGCCCCCCCCACCCCCCCACCCCAGCTCGCTCTCCTCTCACTTGGTGATAAATACGAGTAATAAAGGAGATACATTAGCAGAGGATTGTCTTTTTTTTCATTTGGGCGGCTGACAGAGATAGATATTGATCATGTGGTGAGACAGTGTCTCAGCAGGCCAATCTGTCTTGCACTGCAACTGGTAACACATCAGCAGTAATGTAAAGTGCTACAGGGGGGATAAGCGATTTTCTGTGCATGCAGATATTTATTTTTTCCACGTTTTAGTGTCAAACAAGTTGCACAAGGTTTAGTCGAGAAAAATCCATTTGACCTCTATGAGCTGGAGATGATAAGATACACACCGTGACCTCAGAGCACCAGGTATCTGTATGTGGGTTTAATAATGTGCTGCTTCATATTCACGCTCTCAAAATACCTGGAATTGCACAAACAGGACTCGGTCCAGGGATTGTTATGCTAATGAATTCTGCAGGCAGCTCTTGGTATCTCATCCCTCGTCTGACAGAGGTGAGACGCAGAGCTGCATCTCATGCATCCGCTCTGATGTCCAATCCTATTATAGCATTAATAGCAAATGGCTGTTCATCCACGGCTGTGTGGTTTGCAGCAGCAGCAGCAGCAGCAGCAGCAGTATAACTCTGCGGGCACACGATGAAACCATGAAGTGATGCGTTCAGAATTAACCGTGTGAACGTGAACACACCAGTTTGACAGGTAATCCGGTCGCTGAATGCACTCTGTCAGAAGAAAGCGAGAGAGGGGAGGAGATTATGTGGGAACAGGCGAGGATTTTTTACAGCTCCAGCAGCAGGAAGCACCTGCGCCACAAGTGACCTTCCGGATGTGTCTGTCAAATCTGCTTCCCAGGTGGCAGCCGAGGGTGTGTACATGTTTGTGTAGACGTGTGCATGAAAGCGCTCTGTTTAAAATCAGAGACTGAGTGTGCACACCTGTCTGCATTTGCAGGACAGGCAGATCTGTTTGTGTGCCCTTGTCTGTGTGTGTGTCTGTGTGTGTGTGCGTGTGTGTGTGTTTCCAGAGGTGTTCGGAGTGTGAGGGATAGACAGAGCTCATACACAGGTCAGGCCTGAAGGCAGCCAGAGGGATGTGTGCACTGGGCTATGACCACCAACAGTTGTGCAGGCCTTCACTGTCTCCATCCCTTCATCTCTCCTTCCGTAACATCATCCCCCCCTCTCTGTGCAGAGCAAGGACACAGATGGTCTCACTCTATCAGCCCAGACTGTCCAACAGCAGAAGCATTTCCTTATTTACTGGTCCTGGCTCAACAGGTTTACCTGCAGACAAACTGTCAGAAGTACAAACGCCACGCTCTGGTATAGTTCAGTGGAGCCCGTGCCCCCAGAAATGGAAACGGTGGTGGGTCAGATCCATCCGCCAGAGCGAATAAATACGAGCTGGCTGATTGGTCTGGTTTGCAGGGGTAAGGAATCTGAGATATGGAAAGGGATTTATTGGCCTGTGGAGCAAAATGACTCAGAGTATTTTATCAACTTTGGACCAGATCCAACAAGGAACTGGCTGTAAGAACAATCCAGAAAGAGTTATGAGCTTACAGGGGTTTATACAGGTCACTGATTTCAGGTCAGTTCTCTAGAATCAGCAGATGCAGTGAGTTTAACACAGTGAATATGAATCAGCTGACATCAGTGTATGAGGAGATCAAGTCAATTTAATAAATCTGCAGGATTAGAGCCGCTGCAGGTTTGTTTGCTCATAAATCACAGCATGTGTCACTTTTCATTTAATGCCAAGTCGGTCATATCAGATTTGATTTGCATCTGACAAAAGCTCCACCCGGCCAGTGAATGACAAACTGACTCACTGGGCAGCGACTGGTGTTCGCTGGGATTCTGTGATCAAATAATCTGGACGTCAGGCTCGAGGAAACATCAGAGTTCTTATCTGACAGAGATCGGACAGTTTCTCCAGCAGGACTCAGATTATGTTGTGCAGGCGTCTTTAAGAAGGTCTCAGTCAGGCGTCACTTTTTGATAAATATTTATTTCACTTTACAGTTTCGTTGCTGCTGCAGATGATAACACTTCCCAACAGTCGGTGGAGTGAAGAGCAGATGGAAACAGGTCTAGGCGTCTGTTTAAATAGAAACACTGTGGAATACATCTATTAAAAAGTGTAAGATACTCAGACTGGCAGACGGCCATTACTGGGTTGCATCATCTAATGGTGCTCAGACTTGCAATCGAACAAAGCTTTCACCGAAATGTGTACATCTGAGTTTCAGTGAATATGGCAATATGACATCAGACTACATTCACAGATGGTAAGGAATCCAGACCTAATATAATATAACTGTAATATATTTTACCCATGAAACAGACTAAAAAGCAATATTTGAAAAAGGACAAAATACACAATTAAGGTTTTGAATTATTATATTATTTTATCTTAATGATTTCTGCTAGTAAATTTCAAACTAATATTCCATAATTTCTGGATTTTTGATTTGCCTCTCACCCGCTGTTTGCTGAGACCCTCTACGATGAAGGATAAGCTGGTAAAGATAATGATGGGATTGATTTCTGTTATGTTTTTACACCGGATGCATTCACATTGGAGCCAGATGCTGTTTATCTGAATTGCCAAAGGAACATGCACCAGCAACTACTCACAAAGTGAGAGAGACGAGTTTGAGTCCAATTAAGATTTTGTATTTTAAAAAATATATCTGCAACTAGACGTGTGGCCGCGTTCTGCTTGTCTCCTTCAGAAAAACAATGGATTTGTTGATTTGAAAACCTATCCGTCACATTTATCTGCTGAGCTCTCGACTGATGCACAGAGTTTGAACTTTGCAGACTCTGTTTTTTTTCTGCACGGCTCAGGGTGGCACAAGATACAAGAGTTTTGGACGGAATCCATTTTGGCTGTCGGGCAAAGGAAGAGATGCTCTGCACTCACGGTGAAGGCAACGTGGGGGGGCGGGGGGGGGGGGGGGGGGGGCGCTTCACCTCCCAGAATTCAAAACTCATGACAGTATGTGTCTGGTTGTTTCTGTTTATACAATTTGTCAGTGCATCGCTCAGGAGCTTATTTAATTATATTTACATCATAATTATAGTGGTAATGAAGCCTAAAGCAAATGATTTTGTCTTTCAACGACTAACAAAACTGAGAATTTAAGTCAAAGACACATTTCAGACCAACTATTCCAACAAACCTGTGTGTTTGACCTCAACAAAGGGCCACCTGGCAAAGATTCAAATACTCACACTCATAGTAATTTGCTGATTTATTTCAGCTTATGCACAAAGTCATACATCCAACCAGCCGTCGTTCTTCTCCTCCAACATAAGGGGAGTTGATTTAAAATGGATTCTTAAATGATATATACAGCCTTAAATCCTCTCTATAGAGAGCTGCAGAAAGCAGAAAGCTCACTGAGGCTGCCAGGTGGAAGTAGAGGAGGGGGGCGGGGGGGGGGGGAGACAATGTTATTTATGGTGCCGATAACGCTTCCATTTCCAGTCGAGGAGACAGTGGGTGAGCTGGAGGTACACACAGCAGGTAATGAGGAAACGTCTGCGGGGAGAAGTTTCCGTTCGCCGGCTAATTGTGGAAAAGTGAGAGACATTTGTAAACATGTACAAAAAACACACACACACACACACGTCAGAATGAGACAGACACAAGGAACGTGTCCCGTCACACTGATAGAAGCCGTGTTGCCTGTCCGGTCATTATCACAGAAACAAGAGCCAGAATAATAATAATGCGAAAAAGCAAATATTTCCTCCAAAAGGCAAACATCTCGAGCATTTGAGTTACTTGCACTCTGCGGGGGGGGGAATCTTTTACTTCCAGACGGGCTCCCCCCCCCCCTCTCCCTCCCTCCTGGTGCTCCCAACTTTTGAAAGTACCCATCTAGTATTTCAGCCTTTAAAATAAATACTCCGCACGCACATCCACCGATACGTTAGTGGCTATATGTGGAGCCGCTGCACGGCCCGGCTGATAGGTGTCAGAGATCACATGCATGCCCCACATCTTAAAAGCCATATCAATATTCCATATCCATCAAAGTGTCTGGCCAAGAGAGATGATGGATGAGTTTCTGTGGCACTGGTTGGAAAACAGAGCCGAGGGGGACGAGGGGGCGGGTCGGGGGGGGGGGGGGGGGTGAGCAGTGAGTGAGCAGCCCTGCCTAAATAACACAGGACTCCATTTAGCCACAACACAAACAGGAGAGCGATCGCTCAGCTGGTCCCAGCGTTAACTAACGTCTGTGTGTAGATGTGTGTGTGTCGCTGCTGATAGATGCACACGGGCCACGCAGACGAGGGGATAGGCCGACGCTCGACTGACTCTATGGACAACCTGTGAAATGTGGTGTGATTATATATTCATTTGGCTGTGCTGCGGATACCACTGGTTTCTAATGGCAGTTTTAATGGCTGTTAATATTTAGCATTCTGGGAGACGTGGCCGCGAAACCAGATTAAATATTCAAAAAAGAAACATTACATGCATTTGATCCGCGTCGGGGTTCTTACGTGAAACGGACAAACCCCCGGCTCTGGTTTTTATAATTACAGTCATTTGTTATTGATGTTTGCTACTCGTCTGCACATGGAGTATACAATATTAATGCATAGAGGGACAATTCGATCATGTCTACAGCCGTGCATGTAGGATATTGCAAAAGCTTTGTATGTATTTATGCAGGATTATTAGACGGAATACTGAGAGTATTTGAACATCCTTTACTTTGCTCAGACAGCACACACAAACACACACACACACTCACACAGACACACAAAGGCAGATCTCCACTTGATCTCAGCTTGTTTAGAGAATATTTGGATGCATTTGTTGTGTTATACCTGAGGCCATCCAGACTTGGTTTAAAGTGGAGGCAACATGTCACATGAAATTGTTTTGATAAATATTAAAGTGCAGCCGAGCCCAAAGCGCCCGGATCAAACCGAGGCAACACATGGTGAAATGACAGAGAGAGAGAAAGATGGAGAGAGAGAGAAAGAGATGATCATAGAGATAGAGATGAACGTTTATAAAGCTGGCCTCCTCTTTTGTATTCAGGTGATTCTATTGACTAGTTCCTGTGCTTGAATGCGTGTTTAACAGTATGTGATTGGCTGGTGCCTCCATTGCCTCTTGAAACCTAAGCTCTGCTCAACTTCTGCTGTACTCATGACATCAACCCACTCAAAGATGATGAGCAGAGTTTCGGTTGAGGCCCACAACACATTTGTGTAATGGCTTACACCTATGTCTTAATGAAAAATGAATATGACAGCTCTTTAAATTGTTATCCCTCTGTTTATGTAAACAAGGAAACACACGTTTTACACAGACATTGTGTTTGTGTTACACCGTTTAAACTTGCAGCTTTGCCTGGAGAGGAATCAGCATCGAGCTCAGTTCTCAATACATTTGTTTTTAGATCTTTGTAGTACATTATGATGCCAAATGGCTCAGCTCCTTGTCTCTGTATCAAAATGTCTGAACGTTCCCAGGTTTATTTTGTTTCTCTGTGGGAGAATGAGAATCAATCTTTCCTCGTGTGAAAAGTCTGAGTGTTAACCCCGTCCCTCTTTCTCAGCCTGAGCCGGTTCATGCTTCCCGGTTTCCTCTTCCGAACCTGAGCCTGAGACCGTTAAAGCTCGGCAACATGAGCCCGAGTTGGTTTCAGCTTCTTAACCTGAGCCTGAGTGCACTTTTAAAGAAGTGCCCATATCTGCTTCTCAGCCGATGCTCAAGAGCTTGTCTGTTCTTTCCATCAGCATAAGCCTTCATCTTTCTATCTTTATCTACCTTCAGAGTTCACTCCAGTGCCTTTTTCTATTTCCCCTTTAAAGCCTGCCTTGGCTGAGTTTCGGTTCCAGTCTGATTCCGAGTAAGTCAGTGGCCTGGAGTTCACCCTCCGAGTCCAGTCCTCCCACATCCACTCGTTTTCTTGCCTTGTCATCCAGTGTGCAGGTTCCATTTTGTTTTGCGTCACAGCCCTGTTTCTATATGCGACGGCTTGCTCTTCTGGTGTGTTTCACACGGCTCTCCTGCCTTGTAGTCAACCCCTCAAGTCTTTCTACCTCGGTCCTCACTTCCCGGGTGCAAACCGCCCTGCTCTGCTAAATCCAATCATCTCCCCAAGGACCAGGATGCCCTGCAGAGCTCTTAACCAGATTCTCAATTGCCCAGGAAGGCCTTACGTCTTCAGCTCTGTGCACCTTGCTGTTACAACCTTGGATGTCAGGGTTGGTTGTTCACTCACAGACTGCCACATTGGATCGTATCCCACCGGCTGACACCCGAGTTTCTGCAGCTTTTTCATCCCGGTCCACACTGCCTCCTGCAACCTAATTGGTCCACTGGTCCCTCATCCCAGGCTCCATGTCTCCTGGGTCAAGCTTGTCTTTCTTGGTTCTCATCACCCACCCGGCTTAGCACCCGGACCCCAGCTTAGATTGTGTAGCTTTCATCATCGATGTCCGTGAGCTCCCACCCTCTCTGCGTCTCTCCAGGTTAGACTGTTCTGGGATTTTCAACTTCCTCACCTGCTTCACTTGTCCTCCATTTGCCCTCAGTTGCTTTCCCTCGGGATCGTCTGACCCGGTCACCTGTCCACCCAGAGGCTCCTCATCACCTTCAGTGTAAATATGCAATTGTTCGAGTGTTAACCAGATGGACCCTGTTGCCAATGACAGTCAGCCATCTCCACCACATGTACCTGTTGGACAACAAATCTGCTTCTTGCCTGTTGCCAACATCTTAATGCCCCTTGCTTTCCCTCCTACCTCAGCCTCTTAGGCAATAGGTCACCCGATCATCTGCATCAGCTCCGACTTCTTTTAACCTTTGGATGTAGAACATTTCTTTTCATCGTGTATCTGCTATTACATCTGCATTGGTTCCAGTTGCACCCATCAACCACAGCTCTTAAGTAGTTCTTCTGTGTTCTCCACACAGTATGTCAATGGTGAGTAATCAAGACTCTTAATTAAAAGAAAAAGTCCATAATGCAATCATTCAAATGTGTGCAGAGGCCATTCTGTTCTGTGTTATCAGTGTAGATGTGTGTGTTGTGTTCTCTTGGTATATTTTGTGATTTTTCCTTAGTATGAGCCATGTACATCGATAGTTAAGTTTGTCTGGATCCAGTTTCTACCATGTACCTGCTCACCCTGACTCTCACACACACTAACTGTGGGCACAGCTTGCAAGGTCAAAGGCACAGAGAGGGAGGGAGGGTGAATGTAAATGAGCAGAGGAAAGACAGCATTTTAAGCAGTTGGGGGGGAAAGTCAAATGCATAGAAAGAGAAAAATCTCTCTTTTTAGATGCTTGACCAGTGTTCCCTGCAGTCAAATGTAAATGTGTATCCTCAGTCCCAGACACAAAGACGGGATCACCCACTGACATTGTCCTCTCCTGCCGTGCAGAGTCCTTGGTGCAACTTGTAATATTTAACGTCAAGGACCAAACTGCTGTAATGAGAAATGAAAAAACTCTTTGTTTTGTTTGTATGATGTGCAAATTGCACAGAGGCAACATGCTGGATTAATACATTTCATTACATCCCCTCTCTTCTTCTTCTTCCTCTTCTTCTGTAACAGTGGCTTTTTGAAAGATCAGGAACATGCATGCATCCTGATTCCTGATCTGACCCTAAATGACATTGTGTCCACCTATAAAATCGTGGCTGTAGGAGCTTGAATCTCCATTTAAGGACAAACCCTGACTCTTATCTAACAACAGCACTAAGTCGATAAACACATCACTTTATCTATTTCTCTTTAAACCACGTATAGACTCGACAATAAAGACTTTAACATTGTGTACTGGCCGAACCCTGATATTTGGATATATTCAGCTGCTGTGACTGAACATATCTGTGAATCTTAAAGTTTAGAATTGATCTCCCCATTTTTTCCAGCTTCTGTGATCATTCTTTTAGAACTGATAATGATCAAGCTGATGCCGGGTTGGGGATTTAATCCCCTCTCACATCGCCTCACCGAGAAAGCCCGAGAACAGCTGCCTTCAAATCAATTGATCCTGATGGCAGGTAGAAAGTATGTGAGGAAGCGCTCCTTCCCACAGTCATCGGTTTTAGCCACACAGCTTTAATTAACATATTGAGTGCACGCAGGGATATCGAGCGTTACCTTAGCCATGATAAATAGCACTAACTTTATCTCACACACTCCTTTTCCTCTAATTGAATCAACAGAGAAATTGACATTGTTTTGTTCTCGCTGAACAGGACATTCGATTTCTCTCTTGCTCGCGTGGTGAGAAGCTCCGAGGGGACGGAGGTGGTCGGACGACCTTTGGCTGTAACACAATGAGATGACCTTGGCTCAAGAGGCAGGATGGAGCAAAGGGAGGAAACACCCAGTCTGACATGAATACTCATCATGAGCACTAACACTTCTGATTAGCCTTCTGATAGAATGAAGCCAGCAGGTAGTTCTGGAAACCTGGTGGGTTCGTCTTATTTGAATAATGATCTGGATTGTGTCCCACTCAGAAAATTGCAGGATCGTCTGTAAATGTGTGAAATTTGAAAATATTTTGTATGCTCCAAATAACAGCTGCAGAGACACAATTTCACACATTTTGTTTCAATTTTAGTTCTGCACACATTTTGCCAAAACACTATTCATCTTTCATTAGAGGAAATATTGTGAAATCAGGCACCAAATTTCTTATCAGATGAAAGGAACAGGTGCCTCCTGTAATTCAAAACCATTTTTAACCTTGGTTCAAATTGAATGCAGCTCCAATCACTGTCACAGCGGTGTTTTCGGTGTCCAGCTGACAGAGGCCGGTTCAGAGTGTTTGTTACGACGGACAAGATGACGTCATGTTTATTTAAGAGGCCATTTCACTGAATGAACACCAGTGTAATCTTATTTTCAGTATCTATTCGGCGTAGTTGCTTGAACATTGCTAAAGAACAGACCAGGAAATGGACTCGGTACAGGGCATCTGGAGTGTCCCATTAGTGCGCGCTCCACTCGCCAGTAAGATGTCACTGCAAGTTCAATGAACTATACTGGTCCAAACCGGGGAGGCTGAATGCCCAATGATGCCATCATCTCCGGGAAATAAAACCACTGACCTCACCTCACTTAATGTCTGTAGTTGTCAGGGGGATCAGCTGCTAACTGCAAATGGTCCACTAAAAGAAGTAAAGGATCACCAGCCGGCACTTCGTCTGGAGGAACCTGTAAAGACACTGGATCGGTGGAACTGCTCTAATATTCAGTGCTGGGCTGAATTTAGGATAAACCAGTCTCTGAGTTTGAAATATTTTTGATGGTTTGGTGTCATTGCCTCCTTTAACCTTCCCTCTCTTCCTGTTTAGATGACTGGTTTTTCCTTACATCCTCTCTCAAACCGCACTGGGATTTGAATTTCTGCGAAAGGAGGAGCTGGGGAATTTCAATCCCACATTTTTCTCGGATCCAACCTACAATTAGTGGCGTGTTTGGTCGTGTAGATTGGGAAGAGGAGCAACAGATCCATTGAATCAGAGGCACAAAATACCTCAAAAGCAGCCAGTGCTAAAATTACGGAGCTTTATATAAAGAAATTATGATGTCGCAGCAAACTGCTTCTCTCTTACTGCTGGAAACCTTATTTACCACAACTATGCACAGGAAGTGGTTGTTTAAAATGGAAAGAAGCTGAGACAATATGAAGTGAAAAGCATGAATATAAGTTTAACCAGCAAATATGTTGAGACATTTTCAACCTACTTCTTTTATATGTATGATTTTTTTTAAGTGAATCCTTCTTTTTGTCTATCAATCTTTAATAAAGTCATGATCTCATAAATTATGTGAAATATTGTGTTTGGTAGAGCGTTACATTTCTAATTATGTGTAATAATTTACCCAGCTCTATTACAATCACAGTCATAACAATTACCTCATAATGAAGATGGTAATAGCTACATTTACTGTGTGTAGCCGGGGGATGGTATAAAAAGAGATGGATTTCATTTGGGTGGTTCATCTAACAATCATTGAGACAAAAAAAATACATTATAACTTAACATTTTATAATTTCTTTCTATTTTTACAGCGACACATATGCAAAAAACTTTCATACAGTTTCATATTGATCCAGGCAAAACTGAGCTGGTAAATATATGTAAAAATTCAGGAGTATTTCTGTTATGACGTGTTTTTGATAAAATTAATTCATAAAAAATATGCAGAATTGACCTTGTGACCCTGATAAAAACCTGCCTGTGATGTGGACCATTTAAAATCGTTCTATCCATGGGACAGTTTATAAAAGATATTTTGACAGCGGCCATGTGGAAAATTGGACTGTGGAACCACTTCAGACAGCTGACCAAACATTTTTGACGTGTCAGAAATCCATCCAATCATCCTGAAGCCCGATCGGGTTCATTCAGGTGATTAATTGAGCACCGTGACCCCTTTAAAGTGCTCGTCAAACGACCAACCAATCCGGCAGATATTCAACCCAGTTGGAGCTAAAACATCTGAGGGAAGAGAATCACTCGCCTCCTGCGATACACACATGGAATCATGAAGTAGGAGCTGAGTATGGAAGTGAACTTAAAGACGGGACCATTAAAATATCCTGACGATTCAACTGAAATAATAAAACATGATGAATGGTTAATCAACAAATAAAAGAATTAATCCCGGAGCATAACATTTAACTTATTAACATGGGGAAAAAATCTGAAAACATCATCCTCATTCGACAATCAATATAAAGCTGAGTCAAGATGAATTTTCAGTGTATTCTCCTGATAGAGCTGTGCTTCAATGGCTTATATTTCACCCTGTTTCTGACTGTAATCGACTGTAAGTAGACTCACATGTCCTGTCTAGCTGTTTGCATGGCAGGTCATGGGCAGGGTGAAAGAAACACATGGCAGTAAAGCTATGTAGGGATGCCGGGACTTGCTGAGATGAAATGGGCCAATCCTAAAGGATCAGTTACAGCCTCGAAACATGCACAACTGCACAAACTGAAAGGACAAATGTGTTTGGCTCAAGTTGGTTTGTCCAACGAGAAGATACTGCACGACCACTTTCTAACAGAGAGAATGTTCTACAGGCAAGTTCTGTTCCAAAGTTTCTTCGGGTGATGCAGAGTTGAAAACACAAGATAGAACACACACTCAGAAATTTCCAGTTTTTCAACAACAGCAATATCCATTATTTTGCATTCCCCCTCCCTGCAAGAGCAAAAGCCTGTTATCACATCTGAATTATCTGGTTTGTTTAGACAAAAAACTAATTCAGGCATTTGACAAGAGGTTCAGGAAACAAAAAGCAAACATAATGATGTGAACATATTTGCTGTGCTGTTTACTGTTGTGCCTGACAAGCTACAACACGAAAAACAACTGCGCTTGCAAAGCAACGACAAAGCTCAAAGTTCAACACAACAGCATACCTCTGCTCGAGCTCTACAAACTGAGTGTTTGTCTGGAGACATGCACCGACGTGTGCATCTCAGCTTGGGACAAACCTACTGCTGTGAGAAGTTTTCTTTTTTTTTCCAGAACTGACGCCTGCAAACACCGAGTTGTCAAGACTGACTGAAACCAGGCTGGAGAACCGGCTGGGAGTGTCATCCCCGTCACTACCATCTGACATCAGACGGCCAAAAGCAGATCTAGCCATCACAATAGTGGTTAATGTGTTATATGTGTTCAATTATAAAGTATGTCCCTTCACACTTTATTTATATAGCAGTTTTCACCTTGTGCCTCACAAAGACAGAAACAGAAAATGTACATATACAAAGACAAGATACATTTTATAAAATGGCCGTTGGTGGAATAAATCTTATAGAAATCACTAAACCAATACAGATCCCCCTTTTTCATTGAGAACAGTGATTGACAGAAGTCTGATATAGTGGCAGACACGTATTAAGTACATATTCAGAATGCACACACACACACACACACACACAGAGACACACACATACACACACACATACACACACACACACACACACAGATGGCCTTGTGGAAACTGTATTGATTGTGTTACAGGACAGAGGGAGGACACAGCAGTAGAATAACACAAGCCAAAACAATGTCCTCGACAAATGGCCTTAAGCAGCCAGTCAAATGTCTTGACGTATTAGGATGAGGAGCGGCTGTGAGATATGTTCGGCCCTGGCACCTGATACCGTTATTCATTATCATTTCACCGTGACAGTTCAGAAAAAATACTACTACATGTTTTAAAATACAGCAGCAACAAAACATGACATGTCACCACACTGCTTCAGTCAGGGGGCTCAGGCTGGAAGTCACAATCTGGCAGCACCCGGGCTGGCAGTATGTAATCTATCGTAGCCAGACTATCTACATTAGTTAGTGCCTGGCTGGGGTGAGGCTGGGGGAGGTGGGGGGGCATGCAAGTGCTGGCATGGAGCAAAGATGCGGCCTGGTTCGCCTTACTGACGTGCACACTGGGGAGATGAAAGCTCGGCAGTGTGCACGCAATGCAAACAAACCCAAAGAGTCCAAATTGTTACCTCATGAAGAAGAGAATCTAAGGCTGTGACTGTTTCAACAGAGGGACGCTGGGCTTCCTGTCTAAGATGGCTGGCCACGCCTTCACTGTTTGCTGGCGAATCACTCTTCTCTAATTCCTCTCAAGCGGCACGGCGAGATCAAACAGTCGTCCACGGTAATCACATCAATGGCCAATAAACAAGACCAGTGATTCGGTCTGGGAGCCATTTGGGAGATTTCTAAACGAGTCATCAGACTTTTCTCCATCTCACCGGACAGACTTGGCTCCGCCGCGCTCCCATCTGTCAACAGATTCCTGGATCCATATACAAAATGCATTGTGCTCCTAAGAGAAGTAAAGTGTGATTGTTCGGAGCACAAACAAGGAGCAGCCTGCCTTTAAAGGGTATATTTAGTCTCCGTGGTCTGGTAACTTCCTGCATGGTCCCCAGACTCAATCATAAACACACTTAAGAGTCCCACAATAGTTGGTGGAATTGGATCGTGGACAAATATAGTTCACTTTGCTCAAATCGATGGAAGGAACTTTCTGACCAAATTAGTTTTTGAGGGTTCCATTCATTCCGAGTGAATTCAAATTAACCAAGAAGTGAAAGTTTGCAAATTCTCGACAACATTTTAATTACATCAGTTTTTATGGGTCGAGATTAAGTTGAAATTATGTCGACGAGTGTCACTGCCTCTCTGCACAAACACAATGTGCTGAATGAGCACAAATCACTTTTACCCACGGTGCAGTGATAGTCCTGTAAGTACGCACACGTCCCTCCATCAGAAAGACTTAGTCTGATGATGTTGTGAAGCAGCGTGGGATCATGGGAGTTGTTGTCCTCACCACCATTGAAGAGGAAAATCTACCCAAAGTGACTCAGGCCCCAATCATTTTCACAGAAAAGGTTTTTTCATGTTAAGCAGCAAACGGTGATGGATGATTGGTGGATCGCGATCATCCATTATCCATATCGAGTTACCAATACAATCAGTGGAAGTTAAAAAACATTGACTGTGTCTTTCCTTCATCATCATCATCTGCTGAGGAAGTTACACCAGAGAACACGGCTAAAGACGGTGTTGTGCAATTAAAAAACGACTCAAAAGGAAACAGCCCTTCTCAAAAAGGAACTGCTACAGTTGATATATATTAACCTATTTTCTACTATAACACTATTCTGTCTCCCCTCTCCCCCCCCCCAACAAATGACGCTTCTCTAAAATAAGTCAGCTCCTTTATCCCCGGCTGTGTTTTCCACATACTTAGAGACTCCGACACCAAGGACGCGATTTAATTAAGCGAGGCTTCAAACGCCGTCTAAACAAACAGAGAAGCTACAAACAAACAACAAGTCCAATTACAGCAGTGTTAATATGCAGGGCAAGGCAGCATTAGACGGCCAACGAGAGTGGGAGGCGGAGGGAGGAGGAGGAGGAGGAGGAGGAGGAGGAGGAGGAGGAGGAGGAGGAGGAGCTGCTTTGATCCATGCTTGAAGATCGGATATCAACGCGGCTGCTTCGTTCAGCAGGGATTCTTCTAATCCAGGGGAGAAACAGTCCTGTTGGTAATCAAAGGGCCTTTTTCAACGCTTCAGTACAAGAAATCCTTTTTACGAAATAGTCGAAAATATCATAAAGGAATTGCATCAGAGCCCCGAGGCTGTAACATATATTTGCAGAGGGACAAAAAAAAAAGAAAATCAATCCGGACTGAGTTTGAAATTCTGTTATTTTGTGACAATCACAACAGACAGGAGCAGGTAGTTTTCCTCCATCTTCTTTCTCTACGGGGCGACGCCACACACTCGACTCGTATTGATCCCGCCCTTCAACTCCAAATGGCCTCATGGAAGTGCCTCTATAATATCCTTTAACTTTAAAAGGAGTTCCACTGGTATTGTCCATAACAGGCCGGCAGTGTATTGATTCTTCTGATTGGATGGGAGGGTTGTGACCTGCAGGGATGGAATCCTCTGATCTATGTTGTTTCCGGCGTGCAACACACACACACACACACACACACACACACACACACACACACACACACACACACACACACACACACACACACAGAAGTTTTCCCTCTGTCACAGCAGATTAGATCTTATATTAGGCTCCAGTGTTTTCTTATAAATGAAAAAATAGCAGTTAAGTTGCGTATATCAGGTTATCTCGATGCCAGAGGCAACATCCAGCTGGGCCACTTATCCTAAACACTAGAAATGAGCATCACCCAGTGTATGAAAACTGCCCCAGGCCCCGTCTACCCACCTACTGACCCAAACATTAATTTCATGTGTGTCACTGACACTCAGGCTTTCGATACACGCGCCCCAAGTGTGTCAGTCTCTTTAAACACTGGGTGCATATGTGCATTCATGTGTGCTCCCCCTCGGATATGTAGGCCACATGCGGCATTTTGAATTTCAGCTACACCGAGGTTAATAAATGTATTTCGTGGCAAACTAATTTAAATCACGAGACGAGAGTTCAGAGTTTGTGTGCGTATGTGTGTGTGGTGTATGTGTGTGTGTGTGTGCTATCTTTGGTCTCATTAAGAGTGAGTTGATGGGTTGGCAAGGTTAATAGAGATTCATAATCTAAGCACAGCTGCAACCCCCACGCTTTTATAGGCCCGTTTTTACGCTGGTGTGTATGTGTGTGTCAGTGTGTGTTTAATCTTCATGTGCGCTCGTAGTCATGATTTTTTTATGTGTGTTTATCTCCCGTATTTGCGCGGCTCTGCGTGTTGCACTGTAATCTGGTTTACAGGGAGCTCGCCACAGCCAAACACATGGTCAATTTCCCCCGACCAGTCCCATCATTAGCTGGGGGGGGGGGCTAATCCTTAGTTATAATGCAGATGATGGACCCTGCCAGTGGGGGCCTGCTCATAAGTCGCATAAATCACAGTGTGAATATGAGGCCGGGTCCAGGCCCTGCAAAGTCGGCCATTTTCCCCCATCTGCGGACGGAAAGATCTCCATGTGGCTTGATGGCCAGTGAGGGCCGATGGAAAGGGCAGTTACACAAACACACAAACACACAAACACACCCTCTCCCACACAGACAGAGTGGAAATATAAAACAGTTCATGCTCTGAATACTGAGCCGGGTGAAACACCAAAGGAGAGCAGCAGAGCGGGGGGGGGCTGAGGCCGTGTTAGCGTGCGCTGACTTCGGAGGATTACTCGACTCCGGCGGAGCGGTTTCACTTTTCCTCACACTTCAGAACATTTGGACAAATTAAGGATCAAAGCGACTCATTGGATTGGAAAAGAAAACCTTCCAGCCTTAATCGTGTTCTGTTGTTCTTCAGTGACAACCTGCTCCAGCTAATCCATTTTGGCTTCATGTCATTGAGTCACCTTAAAGTAGGTTCAGACTTTATGTGTTGTATGAGATCATGTATTCTAAAAAAAAAAAAAAAAAAAAAAAGCCCTGTGTTAGGAACCAGATTAGCAGGCCGGCTCTGATATGAGATTATCGCAGCTCTCTGTCAGTCCGGGGACGTGTGTGGTTTAGATCTCACACCAGAGATTAATCCAGGACAACCTGCTATGACTTGATTATGCACAACAGGATTATTCCTCTGACATACGTCTCACTATTAAAGATATGAATCCACATTTTTAAAGCAGACAAAACATTCTCGTGTCTCTTTGAATAGTCTGTTGGGAAGCATAGTGAGATCGAGAATCTCAATTCGGCTCAGCAGGTTGTTTCAGCATGAGGTTGGTTTTAGGATTCTACTTGAGTTCACTGTTTTGCATCTTGCATTTCACTTTTTACTTATATCTTTTATCTATTATATATTTTTATTTAGATGTGTTTATGTCTAAATAAATGGTACTTTGTATAAATATTAGAAAAAGGGAGTAAATAAGAAGTAAATAGTGAGAAAATATATATTGTTTCTTTTTCTTGCTTTTCTTATGTGTGTTGTATTTATTGTGTTTTTATGTTTTTATGTTTCTATGTTCATTGTATGCACCAATAACCAGAGCAAATTCCTTGTAGGTGTAAACCTACTTGGCAATAAATACTTTCTGATTCTGATTCTGTTTTATGTTTACATGGACAGTAATAATCAGAATATTGACCTTATTCAGAATTAGACATTACTTTGATTCTGATCTTTCCACGAGCTGCTAATAGAATATTTCCGTTAATATTTCTTTACACATTTCACAGAGATGCACTTGAAAATAAATACTGGTTTATTTATCGAAGCCCAGGGCATGTGCTGTCAAACAGCTCACAACTGCCTTATCGCCTTTTATCGCAAAATACTATAAAAACTTAATGGCACGTAATGTTACTGAGACATAAACACTACTACCTAATATGACTATGGTCCCAATTCTCTGTGTCTTTGAGTTTGATTTTTGCTTATCGTAAGACCTTTTATCTTAGTCGTGTCGAGATTATTGTCTTGATCAGGTTAGAATGGCTGTCCATGTAAATGTTTCTAATGACTGTCCAGTCCTGCAAGATGATGAAGGAGGGAGAGAGAGAATTATATATACTATCGTTCAAACATGTAATAGTTTTTAAGGAGAAACATTGCTTATCAGGAGCTAGCTTCTTAATTATTTGTATTTGCAAACATGAATTTCTTTATCCAGAAGAAACGTTACAAACCTCTCAGTTGATTTAGCATCTAAGCAGCTTTTCTCAAATGTTGTATCTGATTCAGAGCGGATGTCGTTCTGCCTCAATAAATATGAATCGAATCTTTGCTTTGCTGGTGATTGTTCTCATGTTCAGAAACATCAGTTTCCCATCAAATGAGCAACAGAACCCCCGTCCCAACAGGGCCAGAGGAAATTTATCGCCCATGAACATGTTTTGTTCTTTTTCCTTTTCCAGCACTTGGGACCAACCGGGTTCCGTAGGATATTTTCAGTGTTTTTTCAGACTAGCTTTGTTCTGCCTTGCATTGCAGTGATTCCTGGCCTGTGTAACTAAATATTCAGCGTTTCAAAAAGGAATAAAAACCTTTAACCATCAGAACAGCTCTCCCCTGCTCTCTGTCTGTGTCTGCTCCTGTTTCATCATTTGCCTCTCTCTATTGCACCGATCAAACCCGCACCTAAGCCTTCACTGCTTAGAGAGAATGTGTGGGAGTTTGGATGTGTGAGCTCACATTGATACTCGGCAGTTTGGACATTTATTTATTTCTACATTAATCCATTGGAAATGGTAAAATGAAAGAAAGAGCGTTCCTACCCAATGAGTCACTGCCGGACTGAACTGAACTGTCCTCCCTCCGTTTTAGGAAAGCTTACATTATACAATAAACTATAAACTCTGCTATTTTACATTCTAGGGTTTGGTATCAAACTCCTCTTTTATTTCGGCAAAACCTACACAAGTGGACAACGCATTTATACTTGTGTGCTACACCCTGAATGTGTAGAAAGTAACACAAACCTGATGAGACACCTGGTCAAACACAAAGTCCAAGTTAAAGCTGAACAGTTTTTGATAACCTAAAGTCCAGCACCACAGAAGCTGAACCCCCCCATGGACGACAGAACTTTACATGAGGCATCCCTAGCTTCACCGACATCGACTGCAAGTAATTAAGATAAGTTATATCTTGAGAAATCATTCTTAAGGTTAGCATTTTCCTCTTTGCTTGGTTTATTGCTGATCGGAAACAACTTTAATGCACATACCACTACCTACTCTACTTATGTTTTTTCAATACACATTTTACTTAAATTTTTTGGAGAGCAAAGACCGGAAAATAGAGCCATTGGGTGATACCGAGAAGCTAGAACTGTTAAGGAATATATTTAAATGTGAACTGTACGCAACCCCTGGTTCTACTTCACTGCTCTGAATGTGTCCTGAGCTGCTCCGGTGCGTCTGGACCAGAGTCCTCAGAAACAAAGTCTGTCTCTTTAAACAGCCAGACTCTTCCTCTGAGAACATCTCCCACATAAATACACAGACAGAGGCTTGTTTTCTATTGTCCTGTTGTTTCAAAGGGTCAGTTTACCACCGGGAAGTAGCAAATCTCCGAGTAAATAATCAACGGTGAAAAGAAACACGGCAAAATAATAATGTGAGCGAAAACAAAACCGGTTTAAATGGCCAGGTTTGCCAATTAATAATGAAAAAAAAAGGGGATGGACCTCTACGCAAGAGAGTGAATGTTACTGGGAAACACTGGATGTGAAGGGACTGTCGCTTCCTGTTAATATTAGGGGGTGAGAGAAAGAACACCCTGTAATGAGTGGGTTATCCAGCACCTGCAGCCGACTCTGGAGGTGTCAGACTAGTAATTAGTGTGTGGAGTTTCCAAAAACCTCAACAATCCCCCCCCCCACCCGACCGGCATAGAGACTGTGCATCCTCCGGCTTAAGTCTCCCAAGTTTTTGCTCAAGAGTTTGTGGATTACAGCCGGCAATAACAACCTCATCCGCGACAGAGGGAGCGATAAGCAGCAAATTAGCACAACATGAACGCAGGTCATTATTAAAGAGGCTGAATCGTCACGAGTGTCCGCTGCTCGGCTCTCCGCCCTTATGAGAAAGTATTCACAGTGTAATGCTAACTGACATATAGAGGTCTCCGGAGCAATAGTTCCACAGACAGAGGAGGATTAACTGGCCGCCTCGACGCTCTGCATCACGCAAATATCCCTCTCCTTTTCATTAAGTGAATAAACCGTCCCTTCACTCAGAGGCGTGGAGAGATAAAGAGAGCGGCCAGCGTTTTGGCGCGCAGCCTGACATGACACTAAAGAGGCAGAAACTTGTTTCGAGGGGTCGACACAGGAAGATTCAAACTTTAATTTTCATAATGGCGGGATTAGGTTAATCCCAAACACGGAGAGGGGATCGGACGGATTCTTTATGTGACTCAACAGGAATTAGGGTGTTAAACATATTTTAAATGGTTGCTGCGGAAAACAGAGAGGAAACCTACTTAACCATGGACTTACACACAGACACACACACACACACACACACACACACACACACACACACACACACACACACACACACACACACACACATAAGTTCATGCAACTAAATAAATTCGGTCTGATGTTTGACCCAGTAGAATTTTCTTTCCAGTCTTTCAAACTACCAGACGTATGATGCCGATGACCATATTACTATGCTTTCACTGACACTCAGTTTATGAACTTGTAAATATCTTGTATGAACCAACAGCTGAACTCTTCACCTCCACTTTATGTGTTTGAAGTTTTGGCAGCTTCCACTGCATTCTTATTGGCAGTATAGGAGTTTTATGTATTTTCTAACTATCCGTTGGCTTTTCGGAGAGCCTAGGGATGGTCCTTGGCTGCGATTGGTGGCTAACGACATCATTTGCGCACAAAGGCCTTTTTCCGGAATCTCACATTTCCAGACCAAACACTTCCTGTTTCATTCCCTCCGTGTCCTCTTCTGTTGCTGTTCTTGTCTCATAAAATACGTTACAAGCAAGACCTCTTCCATGTCAAGCAGCTCCAGCTCCATCAACAGCCTTTGTCTGTTAGTTGCCATCGTTCTCTGTGTGTGAGGAAAGCCGGGAGGAGGTAATTAAACAACGTGGACTTCTTCTGCATATACAGAGCTCATGAGGTAGGCTTCTCTAAGCTCGTCTTCCATTGCGCCACCTACTGTCCTGGCGGTGAATTGTTTTCAGCACCCACAGTTTTCGGAGAACCATAAATGAAAAAAGTGTCTGTTGGATCCGTCCGTCCGTCCTTAGCGGATTCGGAGTAGCATACTGCTAAAAGACACTGATGAAAGTCCAAGTGTTAATTATCTTGGTGAATTTGGTTCTAACTATTGTTTTGATGCTAAAATAAGAATGAGAGCAGAGAAGCACTATTTAAATAACGCCCATTTACCATTTTACAGTCTTGGGTTTAAATGTTTGTTCATCTGAAGGTAAAGACTTGACATATTTAACAGTGGAGAATGGATGTAGACGCAGGACGGAGGAGACAAGAAGGAATGATATCGAATTTACCACAGCTCCTGCAGCACACAATGAGCTGCTAATTGAAACACAAATGTGTTTGTATGCAAATATGGACACAAACACTCACAGGCCTCCGTGCAGCAGCGGGTGATTTACCAGGTTGTCATTAAATACTAACTCATAAGGAAAAGCCGCCTTCCACAGAGAACAATGTCTTCATCCTGCTCACGAATGGAATCCTGCTGTGGGGATTTTGTTGCCTGAAAAAAACAAAAAATCCATCATGATTTGTTTGTTTTGTAATTTTTAATTGTGACGGGTTCTTTTCCCCTGGTGTTCAGGATCTCTGACTTCTTAAATGAGCAAGATGGATTTGTGATTGTTAGCTTCTACTGATGCAGGTGGAGGAAGACTGTGTTTCTTCTCCTTGTATGATGGTTCACACCTTTTTCAAAATTAACTCATGTTATTACCTCCACCAAGATTCACACAAATAGATTCCAGCAAAACTTGGTGGACGGATGGGACATGGGCCAAGGAAGACAGAAAGACAGACATTCAATCTTGGTGCAGATCTGGACAAAGGACTTTTTAACTTTCTCAAACATCTGGATTTTTTAAAATATACTTTCACCAATTTCCCTTGGAGTAATTCATGGATATTGATGACACACATCAGGCATCTTAAGAGGACTGATATCTATAAGTGTGTTTAATTTGGTGCGGCCTGATTCATTTTAAGGGCTTTGGTGGAGATCTGTGCTCTCATCTAGATGTTACAATAAAACAATGCCTCACCAATGTGTTATTATCATCATTATTTTATATTTTCAGGTCAGTTAATGATCAGTTATCTGTGGCTCTACGTGTAGTTTCACAGGAACATTCATTCTGTCAGGATGTTAGATGAGTAACGTAGTTGCCGGAGATAGAAGAATGTTGATGAGCCGCTGCTCGTCTTCTGGATCCTCCTCCGACAGCCTGTGAGGGGGCCGGCGTGCTCCTCTGTGCCAGATGAGCAGCTCTGAAATGGAAGCTAAGGAAGCTCACCATCCCACAGTCAAGCTAACAATTCATCCTCATTGAGTTAATGAACGTCCTCCCACACTCCTCCTCCCCCTCCCCCCATCACTGTCTCCATCCATTTTCTACTCCTGTGCTCTCCACCTCCTCCTCCTCCTCCTCCTCCTCCTCCTCCTCCTCCTCCTCCTCCGACTCACTCTCCTTCCTTCCCGTCTTCATGATCTGACGCTCACACTCATGCGCTTGCCTCCATCTCTCTCTCGATCTCTCTCTCTCTCTCTCTCTCTCTCTCTCTCTCTCTCTCTCCTCCTCGATTCACCATCCCCTCGCCCCCGTGTCACCAGTCATTCTTGTAATGCTAATTATGGTAACATGAAATCATTAGGCCAGCTATCACAATATCTGCCACGGTAATTCCATAATCATTACTGTCTCTGCCTCCAGCCCTCGCAGCTACGCAGGACTCAGTGCAAGAGCTCGACTACCTGACTCCATCTGCACACACTCACACACACACACACACACACACACACACACACACACACTAGTAATTAGTGCAGCCTTATTGCCTGAAATCTATAGTACCTGTAAACAATGGAACTAATGTTTCTGTGTGTGGCCACATTACCCTTAGGATTGTGTGTCCACTGCCGGTCATCAATCTCTGGGCTGTAGCGAGCTGCAGGGCGTGCAGGGACTCTCCCTCAAGTCCAGTCTGTAAACAGGTCTAACCGGCTCATGGATTATTAGAATAAAAATCACATTCAATAAGTAACCTCGCGATCTCAGCTGTCTAAATATTATTTAGGAAATGAGAAGCTGGACTAGGTCAATAAAAGAAAACATTGTGTTTTGAGGATTTAAAGACTTCTCAGACTTTTCAAAACAACAGGTGTCATTTCATTTTCGAGATAATAGGTGCGAGCTAGAAATCCCCACAAAATCCATCTGGACATTTCTTGTCAGTGACACAGCCTCAGAAAGTGTGTTATCATCTGCACAGATTAGTCTTGGCTCGGATTCATTTATTCCTCTGTCGGGAGGAGGGGGGGAGCCACAAACGAAACCGGGGCCCATCTAAAGAGATAACACTGGGAACTCTGTTTTGCTTGGATTTTCCATGTATTTCGTGATATGCAATTGCCTAATTAATACATGCAAAGTCTTGATTACTTGATTAGCGGTGATTAGCTGATTGCTAGGATGAGGCGCTGGGAACACAGGATGAATACACTTAGCGAATAATGCTGCCTCCATCTGACAGAGGAAAAGCTTAATGTGTGGTTGGATATGCCGGCGTGGAGATGACCCCTCTCCCAGCGTGTGTCCAGGCTGGCCATGGCTCTGCATACATTACCCTTGAGTCCAGGCAGCCGCAACAATGGAATTTAAAAGAGGCTCCCCACCCACTGACATCTCCTCGTCTTCTGCACCAACCACTTTCTTACCAGCCCCAGGTTACGTTTCAGGAGGTGTCAGAGTCAAGCACAACACAGGAATAACACTGTCAGCAGGGAACGCAGAGGGGTGGACGCCACACACACACAGACACACACACCTACACAGACACAATCACGTGGGAGGATGTGATCGTGATTGGCAGGTGTCTTGAGACGCTGACAGGTACGATGGAGCCGACTATTACACATCAAGGGCGGCAAATCCCGGCTAATACCGCCTGACACGCCGCTAGCTCCCCGTCACTTTAACCACATGCTGACCCGCCGAGGCCACGAGTTACTACATGCTTGTCACATCCTTTCTGTTGTTGATCCAGGCTCTGACATTGTGCGTCTCCTTCGGTCTCACAGGTAATAATTGGTCTTGGGCTGTAATCCCAGTGTAAACCTAAGCTCAGTCCCTGACGAGGGATAAAGATGACAATGCTGCCAAAAGTCATGCATACACACCCACACACACACACACACACACACACACACACACACACCTTTATCCCCGCATCTGTCCTCTACTCTGAATGTTCTGTCCCTCATCCTGCTCTCTCTCCACAAGGAGCCACACAAACACTCTCTCACACTTAGACGTCAGTATTCATGACCTGAAAACTTCTGTTGACCATTCGTGTGTGTGTGTGTGTGTGTGTGTGTGTCTGTGTGTCCCCTCTTCTGCCCAATGCGAAGAACCCCAGGTAGGAGAGGATTAAAGGATGAGAGGGAAATAATGAAATATGTTGTTTGACCTCCACAGGAGAGAGAAGGGGACAGCAGACGTCTCCGGCTTGATTCTGACACGGTTTATATTGAGCTAACTTTTACAAGGCGGCTCCTGATCCCCCTGTTATTACCTCGGAGCTCGGCGCTCGTATGGGAGGATTGATGGTCTCAAAGGCCACTGTATTAACCACAACATTTCCATTAGCTTGATGAGACGGTGACACCACAATGACCAGAGGGGACGGATCCGCAAATACAGGATCGAGTTGGAGGGAAATATCACATTAAAATATAATAAAACTGTGGCAAAAGAAGTAAACAAGTCAATATTTCAAAAATATTACTGAATTTCAAGTATGAGGGACGTGAATTACAGCTGAACATTTTGTAAGAAAGAAGTAGAGCTGTATTATCGAGGGTCCAGGGTGAAATTGCAACAGCCACTTTCAGGGACATTCTGCATCTCATGTCTATGTATTTTAAACTTTTCCCATGTCATAGACACGTGTCATTCAATGATTTAGAATAGGAAACTATTCCCTCTATACAAAGGCTTGAGGTTCGAGGTCAGTCAGTAGAGAAGCGATGAAAAGCTAAAAAACCGCAAAGCAATTATCACCCAAAGTGATTTAAGGAAATTGACATGTTGTTTATTCATCACTTTGTTGTGAACAGGCTTCTGTGATTCATGTCTCATTTAATTGCAGATTTCTGGTTCTGGAAAGATTATTATGAATATTCACATGATGCTGTTTAGTAATTAGTGGGCAGCTCATTTGATTATATTTTGAGGCTTATTTCAAATACATTAAGGGGAATAAAATGAAAATAAAAACGTCCTCAGTGATTCATTTAAAGCAGAAGACGATAAAAATGTCTAAACGAAATGGTTATCATCATGTGATCAAAGGAAACTTGGTGTAGGCCTCAGTATATTAAGAGGTTTTAAGATGAATATGCAATTTTGTTATTTACATTTTTAATATTTAATCCGCAGTAAGTTTCCAAGCTGGGAAGTTGAAAACGAGACGGCCGCCACAGAGGAGGGAGGATGAGAGCAGCTAGAAGGCACAGCGACAAAAACAATGAAAAATGTTCCCTACTTGACCTCTCCGCTTAATCCAGCACACTGGGACTCTGTGAGTGAGAGAGTGTGTGTGTGTGAGAGAGTGTGTGTGTGTGTGTGTGTCTGTGCCATAAAAAATTAGAACCAAATGGTTTTCTTCTCGTCTTGGCCCGTCAGAAGCTCTTGTGGTGAGGTGTACGCTCCGTCACTGATACTGTGCCAGTGCTTCCCTCAAAGACACACAGCAGAGGGAAGCAAGTGGAAGGGAGTGGTTTTGGCACGAGCATCATAATATCCAGGCTTTCAAGTCTCCACTCCACATCTGAGCCGAGGATAAAAAACAGAGAAACCCCAACCAAATCATCCACCCCCCCCCCCCCCCCCTCCTCCTCCACCCTCTCTCAGAAATGACAAAGAAAATGCTGGAGACTCCATTTGTTTTCTCCTCTGAGTTCCCATAATGTGACAAAACATTATCAAGCAGACAAGTCGTTTTCTGGCAAAGTTTGGCCAAAGAGTCTCTTTTTAAATTAGATCACGCTGCACAAAATCGCTCACACACACGCACAGATTCCAAAATGTGCAGGACTTATTTTGACCATGAATTATTCCCCGGAAAATTGGTAGAAATCCCCCAAAACATCTTGCAATGTTAAAGATATAATATGTCACATCAAGCTGGGTCTTTTGTTACTGTTTTGATTAAGAAACCCGTCGTATCTTAAGTTACCTTTTTTATTGTGCAAAATTTTTGGATCAGTCTCTTTGTTCCATATCCCTGCCAAATTTGAATTCAATAAAATTGTCTTTGTAAAGCACTAAATCATAATAAACATCATCTCAAGGCACTTTACATAGAAGGTCAAGATAATTGGAGAGAAACCCAACAGTTCCCACAATGAAAGCACTTTGGCTTCTTCGTCATCCGTCCATGCTTCAATGGAAATCCTTTTTTGTAGTTTTGTGTAAACCTGCTGACAAACAAACCAACAAACCAGTAAACAAATAAATGGAAAGTGGTGAAATCATAATCCCCCCCGTGCTGGAAAATGACTGTAAGGCTTTCCCATCTAAACACAGGCAGGAGCCGCAAAAGGAAGCACACGGCTGCCGTGCACTCAGACACACACACACATCACAAGTATATCCATAACATGCCACAGAGATCCTCCATTACTGGATAAAAGCATCACAGGGGAGCGCTCCTCCTCTTCCTCAGTATTCCAGGGGGACGGGAGTCAGCAGTGATGGCGACTTGACCTGTCAGCTTTACGTATTCATAAGGAAACAGAGATGATGGATATGGCCTGATGTTCCATTTACTCTAACTTAATTCCCCCCCCTCTCTCTCACATGCCCACACCTCGTACCCCATCCACCCCCCCCTCCCCTGCCTCCCCCCCACGCAGGCCTCCACAGCGGGGGGGGTGAGGGTAGCAGACAGCAGGGCTCCTCCTGTCAGACTCCTGCCAGTCACTGCATGTCAGCATTCTGCAGCGGCAGGCAGACGCACAATCAATGTCACATGAGCAGTGAGGCCTCGCTGCCACTCGCACATGGTAACTCTGTTAGATATGCTAATGTCTTCCCTGTCCTGTCTCAGACGGGCCTGTGTTACTCGTGAGAAACGTTGTCTTGTGTTTGTCTCAAACTGCTGATGTCATCTCGGTGCAGATATTTTTTCCCTTCCTTTGGTTTCAGTCACTAATTATTTTTGTGATCGACACAAGTTTCCCAACACAAGGAAACACAGCAGGGATGAAGAGGACCTAAGTCTCAGTTAAGTTACAGGGTAAATTAAAAAAAACAGAATTAGAACAAAGTCTGTTGAGGAAAATGTGTTTCAGTTAAACATGTTGAATTTTGAATGGTGAGGTGTTAGTTAAGAGGCTACAGGCGAAGGTTGAGTATAACTGTAGAAGCTGCACCAGTGCGTTCACATCCTATAGGAAATTACCAAAAAACATATTATATTATTCTATTTATATAATTATACTCGAATATGTCTGTCAGGACGTCTGATAGCTATTTATTATTAAAGTAAAATTACATTGGCTACATATTTTTATACCTTTTTATCTATATACCATGTATACAAATAATATATTTTATTATTACTCCTGTTATAAGTATTATAATACTATTACTAAACTGTTATATGTACTATTATATTCAGAAGGTACCTTGTAGGGGGATGGGGGGGGGGGGAGGGGGGGTACCATCCACTTTAAACCAAAATGACCAAAACATCCCTCTTAATAACCTGTCGATACTGCAGTCCCCTCTCAGCCCCCCCCCCCCCCCCCCCCCCCCCACATCCCCTGTGGGAGAGAGGGCTGTTTGTGCATATAGAGAATGTGTGCGTGCAGGTGAACGTCTTAATGATGCAAACTAAACCACAGGAGGCACAGTTTAATATTAAGTTTGAAACGAAATGATATTGAAAAGTAAAGAAAACACTGACTCTGACTGTGACTGTCAGCAGCACCGAGACAAAACCTACTTTTTTTAAACATTTCTAGTCTTGATGTAGTCAAAGTGTTACGGTTTGAGTGAGGAGATGGACCCAGGATGCAGAGGTTATCAAACAAAAGGTATTTAATATAATAAAAAGGTTTAAACAAGACAAAAACAAAACAAGAACACTAACAAAAGTAACACTGGCGACAAGGCGCACTGAGAACGAGGAAGCTGGTCGAGACAGCTGGAAGAAACAAACCTATTCTCACGACGTGGGGAGAAAACAACTAGTGCAAACCGACCCCAGACAAAGGGAAACAGAGGCTTAAATACCAAGCAGGAAGGCCGGGGCAATTACACCAGGTGAAACACATGAGGATTGAGAAGACAATTAACCACAGGAAGTGAGAAGCTGAAACAAGACAGTGACAGCGGGGCTACAAAATAAAACAGGAAGTGGAAAACCATAAACATAAATGACTGAGCGTCACAGTACCCCCCCCCTCAAGGACCGGATCCCAGACGGTCCATAACGAGCACCGAATCGGGAGGGAGGAGGGGGGAACCGGAGGAGGGACTCCGGGACGTGCCCAGGTTCTCGGACCGACGGCTCCGTGGCCGCTTCGGAACCTGGCATAATGTCTCAGGTGGACGGCCCCGAGGCCGGACAGGAACGCAACACGGGGGCTCCTCAGGAGGACGGCCCGGAGGCCGGTCAGGGACAAAGTACATAGTCTCAACCCGACGGCTCCGTGGCCGCTTCGGGGCTGAGCGCAGAGGCTCGGGAGGACGGCGCCGTGGCCGCACAAGAGCAGAGTTCTGAGGCTCTTGGGGGCGGTGCCGTGGCCGCTCAGGGACAGAGTTCAAGGGCTCAGCTGGACGACCTGGAGGCCGGTCAGGAGCCAAACACGGGAGCTCCCCAGGAGGGCGGCGCCTTGGCCGCTCCGGGACAGAGTTCTGAGGCTCAGGAGGACTGCGCCATGGCCACTCAGGGACAGAGTTTTGAGGCTCGGAAGGGCGGTCCGGAGCCCAGCACGGGGGCTGCACGGGCAGGTGGACCGAAGACCAGTCAGGGGCTGAGGGGCAAGAGCTCCGGCCTCAACCCTGGGCGTGGGGCAAGAACTGGAGATGGCACTGCGAGGATCTCCGACGCCGCAACACAGAGGACGCCAGCCGAGAGCCTCCGGCTCGGAGCAGGCACGGGAGCAGGGACCGGGGCTGGGTGCAGAGCTGGCACCGCGAGGATCTCCGACGCCGAAACACGGAGGACGTCAGCCGAGAGCCTCCGGCGCGGAGCAGGCACGGGAGCAGGGACCGGGGCTGGGTGCAGAGCTGGCACCGCGAGGATCTCCGACGCCGAAACACGGAGGACGTCAGCCGAGAGCCTCCGGCGCGGAGCAGGCACGGGAGCAGGGACCGGGGCTGGGTGCAGAGCTGGCACCGCGAGGATCTCCGACGCCGAAACACGGAGGACGTCAGCCGAGAGCCTCCGGCGCGGAGCAGGCACGGGACCAGGGACCGGAGCTGGGTGCGGAGCTAGCACCGTGAGGATCTCCGACGCCGAAACACAGAGGACGTCAGCCGAGAGCCTCCGGCGCGGAGCAGGCACAGGAGCTGGGTGCGGAGCTGGCACCGCGAGGATCTCCGACGCCGAAACACGGAGGTCAGCCGAGAGCCTCCGGCGCGGAGCAGGCACGGGAGCTGGGTGCGGAGCTGGCACCGCGAGGATCTCCGACGCCGAAACACGGAGGACGTCAGCCGAGAGCCTCCGGCGCGGAGCAGGCACGGGAGCTGGGTGCGGCGCTGGCACCGCGAGGATCTCCGACGCCGAAACACGGAGGACGTCAGCCGAGAGCCTCCGGCGCGGAGCAGGCACGGGAGCTGGGTGCGGAGCTGGCACCGCGAGGATCTCCGACGCCGAAACACGGAGGACGTCAGCCGAGAGCCTCCGGCGCGGAGCAGGCACGGGAGCTGGGTGCGGAGCTGGCACCGCGAGGATCTCCGACGCCGAAACACGGAGGACGTCAGCCGAGAGCCTCCGGCGCGGAGCAGGCACGGGAGCTGGGTGCGGAGCTGGCACCGCGGTGAGGACCACTGACGTCGAAGAATGAGAGACATCAGCTGGGGGCCTCCGGCGCGGAGCAGGGACTGGAGCCGATGCTGGAGCAGATGCCGCTGTGAGGACCACTGACGTCAGAGAACGAGAGACATCAGCTGGAAGCCTCCGGCGTGGAGCTGGGACCGGAGCAGGTGCGGGAGTAGACGCCGCTGTGAGGACCACTGACGTCGGAGAACGAGAGACATCAGCTGGGGACCTCCGGCGCGGAGCAGGCTGCTTGAGGGAGAGGCCTTTGCTGTTTTTGCCCCCCCTCCACCGTCTACCCCCGAGACCAGAACCTTTCTGGAGGCTGCGGGGGTCCTCCCAGAGCCAGGCGGGTTCCCTCAAAAGGGTTTGAGTGTCCCCACTGCAGGCTGTGGGGTCCACCCAGGGCCAGGCGGATCCCCTCAAACGGGTTTGAGCGTCCCACCTCCAGTGCTGTCATTAAACTATCAAAACAAAAAACTCTTTCAAAAAAACTAACCTCTGCTGGGTCCATAGTTTGGTCGGTTTGTTCTGTTACGGTTTGAGTGAGGAGATGGACCCAGGATGCAGAGGTTATCAAACAAAAGGTATTTAATATAATAAAAAGGTTTAAACAAGACAAAAACAAAACAAGAACACTAACAAAAGTAACACTGGCGACAAGGCGCACTGAGAACGAGGAAGCTGGTCGAGACAGCTGGAAGAAACAAACCTATTCTCACGACGTGGGGAGAAAACAACTAGTGCAAACCGACCCCAGACAAAGGGAAACAGAGGCTTAAATACCAAGCAGGAAGGCCGGGGCAATTACACCAGGTGAAACACATGAGGATTGAGAAGACAATTAACCACAGGAAGTGAGAAGCTGAAACAAGACAGTGACAGCGGGGCTACAAAATAAAACAGGAAGTGGAAAACCATAAACATAAATGACTGAGCGTCACACAAAGTGCTTTATGGCCCAGGTTTACATTCACCCATTCACACAGGGCATCTATTCTCTCTATTATATATGAGAAAGGGGCCATTTGAGGTTCAGTATCTTGCCCAAGGGCACTTCAGCATGCAAATGTATAAGAATGGGATCAAACAGCCGACCTTCTGGTTGGAGGACGACCGCTCAAACCCCTGAACCACAGCCGCCCTTTGGCATAAACTTGGTGGACACACTTTTGCAGTGCCCCTATAACAATGTATACTTCTATTTACATTCTCTTTTATGCTTTACAGTGTAGACATACTATGTATAAATTATATGTTGACTTTATATTCCATAATTATTCACAGGAACTATCACAGGATTCCACAATGCTGCCCACTGTTTCCCTCTGTCTGCTGTTTCTAATCTGCGTAGTGTTAATTATTGATGAGGCCACCCATGGCTACTTCTAACTGTGTTTACATTCGGGTGTGTACACAGCATCTTAATCACCAGTGGTCATATGCAACACACCCACCTCCACAGCTCTTTTGTTATGTGCTATGTTGTGTTGCACTGCAGGAGAACCCACAGTTAGTTGTGAGGATGAATAACAACAGAAGTTATCAAGAACTGGAAATAAATAATGTCCAACGTGTGCAGACATAAACTAAAGCGAGTGAGCGACAGGACAAAACGAGTGAGAGAGCAGGAGCATGCAGATCTCAGAGGTAGAGCATGAGGAGGGATTGTGTGTCATGGCTTGGCATCGTAATGGGTGCAGATCGGTGGGGGAGGCGGAGGCCCATAACTCAGTGTGATAATAACCGAGGCCAGGGACCATAGCTCACCTTGCTGCCGCTCTGCCACGGCCCACCTTCGCGGGCTAAACACCTCTCATCTGCTCCCTGCACTCGTGTGCTCCTCACACCAATCATCACACTTATGGGTCTCACCATCCATCAGTGGGCAGATGAGAGGGTGGACGCTGCGGATGTGCCATCTCTCTCACAGGCTTAATGGGGATTCGGGACAGTGCTGGTTTCCTCCTGGCCGATGCAACGAGATACGACACAATGTGTTAAACAGCAGCAGTGGTTTGCAAACTTGTGTGTTTCCTCTGGTGCTGTTGTGCAGAACTTTGTGGAGGAACTTTACACGAGTAGTTTTTATGTTTCAGGGTGAATATTGTGCTTTTCTATGAGGATTTTATTTTGAATCACCACACATACCAGTTGCCTCTCCTCTAGGTTCAGATTTTACAACACACACATGTCGCCTCACAGCAGGAAGGGTCAGGTTCAGATCCCAGGTCAGCTGGGGCCTCCTCGTGTACGTGTGGGGTTTCTTTGTGTAGTCAGGCTCCCCCCCCCCCCCACGGTCCAGAAACATGCAGATTGTGTTGAAGTTGACTGAGGACTCTCAAGTGGTGTGTTGACCAGTCCACGGCATGCACCGCATCTCACCCCCAATGTCAGCTGGGATTGGCACCAGCCCCCTTTGCGACCCTCGGGGGATAAGCAGTAGAGATAATGGATGGATGGACATTTGATCAAGCTATAAATATGATGCATGGTGGAAACAATTTATTTTAACGAGGGAAACAATCACAATCCGGGCTCTGCACAGTGAGACTACAAATATGACTTGGTCACTGCGATGAGCCAAACAGTTCACTGGTCTGTCTGTGTTTCAGCCTTCTCATCTCCTCTGTGGAGTTTACTCTCCCAGTTCTCATTATCAGTCGCAATAAACAAAACGTGTCTCTGTGACAGGCCTATTTAAATACCTTTTTTTAATAATGCACCAAGTCAGAGGTTTCCTCTTCACTTAAACACTTTGAAAAGTCCTTGAAAGGCACAAACGCTCGTCAGATGTGAAAGTGTTTTAATGTGTTGTTCTCACCGAGGCCTCTACTTGAGCCAAAATACCTTTTTTCACTTCATTTTAAAAACCAGTGGGGATTGATAACACTCCAGCCTTTGAGTAGTGATGCACAAAACATAGTCAGACGCACTTCAGACAGACTCATACACACAATCACCCCCCCCCCACACACACACACACCACCACCACCTTCGTAAAAGTGATATTCTGGCCCACCTCAGCTGATCGTAATGACCCTACAGAGAGTTGTATCAGGCCATTATTCTCCTAATCGGTCTTTGTCACTCCACAGTGTCGGTTGATGTGTATGCAAACAGCCCCTGTGTGTTCGAGCCAGTCTATGGTTCCTGTGGGAGCTCCCTGTACGTGCCTGCTCAGTGCCGCGGCCAGGATGGATGGCAGCTCAATTGAATAAAGGGGCTCACCACTGCACAATGCAGCCGACGTGCTGAATTCACAATAAGGAGTGGATTTACACCCCCCCCCCCCCCCCCAGCCTGTGTGTGTGAATTAGCATTTCTAACCCCTTTATGTGTGTTTGTGTGCACATGGGCCTTCATCTCCAACTGGGACCGCTCCATAAATGCTACAGGCAATAAATCTCGAAACCCCGGGGGGGGGGGAATATTCGTCTTGTTGCAGGACAGTGTCCCTGCTTTAGTGGACCAGAGCCCAGACAGAGACTTGGAGAAGACAAAAAAAAGAGAAAAGAAAAGGGAAAGATGTTAATGTCAGAGCTGTTGGATTCAGTTTCTATAAATCTGGGTTGCTGTGGGTGTGGCAGGATGGAGTTACCTACAAAGACGATAAGTGGAAGGAGGAGTGGGGGAAAAAGTGAGTGAGCCGAAGTGAGCTAATTTAAGGCACTGACATGTGAGGTTAGAGTCAGCGTTTCTTCAGGAGGTTTTAATAAAAACAACAAGGTGATTCTGACAATCTGTCACGGGGGCCATGCAGGAGAGCAGGAGGGCTGCAGCATCCATCCAGTCGGCAGAACCCTCTCCTGCCGAGCAGCCGCCACAGCTGACGTCTTTGTCTGAAACTCTCTTGTCATTGGGGAAGCTCAAAATGTTCTCTCAAAACTTGACGGAGGATTGTTCTGAGACAAGACAATGCTAATTCCACACCTGCCATCATTACGCTCCTCATTTCCACGGCTTCTCTCGTTCTCCACGACAATGACGGCTAATTGCCTGCTGGAGGAAAAGCTTCTCCACAGATTTGTGAGTGTCGGAGGGGCAGGATGCACACGTCGACTCCCACTGACTCGAATAGAACAAGAGAAAAGAAAACAACAACCCAAGAAATAAGCTTTAATAATAATAACAATAATAATAATGTTGAATATCAGTGGGTGTAACTACACACGGGGAACAGACAGCTCTCAAGCATTACGCTCACTTACAAACAACTGACCGAGGGAATGAGCGGATCAATTTGTCTCAGTGTGCTTCTGGTTTCGACTGGAGCCTCAATTCCTTATCTCGTCAAAACACTGGAAGTCCCCGGCCGGCTCTGGGCAGAGATGCTTTCATTATTTGCCTGTGAATCAGTATTTAGGGAAAGAGGAAGAAAAGCCAAAGCGAATATGGTATTATCTGAGAGGCGCTCAACACTCCAGCTGTGTGATACGGCAACTTGGAAAGACTGGTGTGTGTGCGTGTGTGTGTGTGTGTGTGTGTGTGTGTGTGTGTGTGTGTGTGTGTGTGTGTGTGTGTGTGTGTGTGTGTGTGTGTGTGTGTGTGTGTGTGTGCGCGCATGTGGACTCATGCATGTGGTGGAAATGCAATCATTGAGTTGAGTTAACATTCGTTTCAGGAGCATGTGAATCTCCACAGAGCCCGTCCAAGAAATATCTCTGAACAAAAAGCATGCAAACACACACACTGACACACACACACACACACACACACACTCACACTGACACACACACACACACACACACACACACACACACACACACACACACACACACACACAGTGTACACCACAAAGCAAAGCCAGCACTCTGAGAAAAAGCTTCCAGTCTCCCCCCTTCATCCCCTCTTCTCACTGCTCTCCTTCTCTTTCTCCTCTTTTTTTTTCCCGGCCCCTCTCTGATTCGTTCTCTCCGTTCCTGTCAGTGGACGCCGCTGCGACTCTATCGGGTTCACAGAGACGCTCTGGAGCGAGGTCCCTTCGGCCGGCCGGCGCTCAATAGTAAGTCACCTTTCTCTCTTTCTTCTCTTTGCCTTCTCTAGTGACCGAACATTTGCTTGTCCGATGAAACAAAAAAGGTGAGTCTGGGATGTCACTGAACTACTCCTCTCTCTCTCTCTCTCTCTCTCTCTCTCTCTCTCTCTCTCTCTCTCTCTCCCTCTCTCTCTCTCTCTCTCTCTCTCTCTCCCTCTCCACTCCTCACCGCCTGTTTGCTATCTCTTATGACGAGCTCGTGCGCAGACTGACGAGCGATCCGATCTATATTCCGCGGCGCTTGCTGGGGCTTTGTGAAAGTGAAGGCAGAGGAGAGAGAGAGTCCTGTGTGAAATGTAAACAGGAAGACGTCTCCATCAGCTCCCTGAACTCCGAGCTGTGTGCTGTTGTGTCAGTGTGTCTGTGTTTCCGTGTACATGTCGCTCCATCCGTCTGTGTAGCTGTTGATGCTTTTGACCACTGACTTCTACTGACGCTCTGGATGAGACTCTTGTTTCTGAGATGCCCCGGCAGGTCACAGATGATAAACGTCAAGAATCTAGAAGCAGCGTTCACATCGGTTGGCGTCCCACGTATCGATGTTGTCACGCGGCCCTGCATCACGCTGGTTTCTTTATTCCTCTCGTCTTTCACACGGGCCTTCGTCTCGCCGCATTAGCGTCCGGCCGGCGACAAGGACAAGCTAATCAGGTCTGCGATTGGCGGGGCCACAGGAGAGCAGCAGTCTTTTTTTTGCATCTCGTTGCTTATTTCATTGACTTACGGTTTGGGATGGCTGGCAGCGTATCAATGCAGAGTAATTACAATAGGCCACTGTGAGGGTGAATAATTGATGTGCTTTTTTTGGAGCTGATGTATGCTGAAAAAAAACCCTATCCGTCCCGTCAGTAGTTTATCATGGGGGGGGGGGAGAGGGGCGCGGCCTGACTGCCAATGCTTAGTGCTGTTGTAGTGATGCAGGTCTGGGCCTGTCAGCAGCGGGAACACCAGGAATTAGAGCCAAAGCCGGTTGTAGCTCAGCTCTCAGCCTCAGTCTTAACTTAGATCGATAACTGGAGGAGGGACGACTTGGAGCAGAGACACTCCCAAGCTCTTTGACAGTTGGTCGGCCCCCGGGCTCCCTACTCCTCATCAAAACCCTGTTTGGACTTTTGAGAGTCACTTTTAACAAATGATCAGTTGATGAAATATTGAATTTCAATTTCTTGGCATCATACAAAAACCCTCCAGTCTTCATTTCATCATCATCTCACTGCGGGACCTGAAGTAACATGTTTCTGAACAGTGCCTCATGTTTGTTATGTGAAAGTTGCATCTGTTGTTCAGAAAACATGTTACTTCAGGTTCCAGTGAGATGATGAAATGATCCAGGAAGGCTGAAGGTTTTTGTGATTCCAAGTAAACTGCACAGCGGTTTGTGAACTCTGCAAATCAACAGGACATGGACCAAGACAGAACCTGGTTAGTTTCGGTGCTGATCTGAACCAAAGTGCAGATCCAGGCAGATCTTTGTATATTTTCACAGATTTCCAAGAGAATAATCATGGATCTTAATTTTTAAAAGAATCAGTCACATTAAGGAAACTGATTTCTATGAGTGTGTCTCATTTCTTGCAGCTGGTTTAAATCTAAGGGGGGGAGGGGGGGGGTATGCACTCTGCTCAGTGCCACACTATGGGCCTGGATTTTATCCTCTGTCACAACTAGCGCAGATCACATGACCCTGATAACAAAATGGTTAAAGTGAACTGGAGCGGTCCTCATGCAACGTGCAAATGAGGCTAGTCCCACACTTACATCTATCACCTGTGAACCTGTATACTTGTAAATTGTCTGATCTATTGTTCTGTGATACTGAGGGGATTACAATGTGTGTGTCTGTGTGTGTGTGTGTGTGTGTGTGTGTGTGTGTGTGTGTGTGTGTGTCGGTCAATTTGTCCAATAACATTGTTGTTCTTGGGCTGAATCTCTTCCTCTATGATTTATTCAAATGATGAGTCTAGACGACGCTTCTCTCCATCATGAAATCACATTATGTCCCAGAAGGGAAGAGAAAACAAACAATGGATATGACACTAAACACTAGAGCTGTGGACATACTACTAAAGTGTAGACTCTCTCCTTCTCCTCAATCTTTCTATACAGTTTAGATGTATAGCACAGGGTTGTATTCCATTTCATCCGCTGCCAGACAGGGGTCACGAACAGAGGTTTAGTTACTGTCTCCCACCATTTCTTCTCCTTTTCACTGAGGCAAATAATCTCTCTTTTACCTCAGCTGCCAAGACTTGGCTCAGCTTCCCTGGTCAGTCCACCGCTCTCCCTCTCCCTCCCTCTCTCTCTCTCTCTCTCTCTCTCGATCCCTCTCTCTCTCTCCCATTTCTTACTCTATCACGCTGCAATGCCCGCGAGCCCCTCGGCCAAACTCCACCCCGGCTCGCTCACACAGCATCCATTATGTATAGGCCAAAAATTGAAGAATAACAGGCTCGGGGGCAAAGACGTGAAACATAAATAACGTACAACAAAATTTGGGAGAGAAGAAAGCAGCGTCGGTTAGATCTATATTTGGTGCTGTCCAAATGCGTCTCCCTTTCCAGCTTCATAACAAGACTGATATCAGCTGAAGTTATTAGATAAAACTGTGGAGCTGCACAATGCACTCGCTTCAAATATTCAACAAATGGACACATCAGGAGGTAAAAGCACTGCACCCCTCAAAAAGCTTGTGTATTCATTCAGACTTCATAAATAGACACACGCACAATGGCACCTTGTAGAACCTGGGAGACATTTGTCAGTGCATTTGAGCATATGGAGAGACATAAACCATGGTGATATAATAATAATTAGCTCAATCAAGGTGGTTATGTTTTCACCTGGGTCTGTTTGCTGGTTTATTTATTAGCAGGAGAACAAACCTGAACTGATTTCAAACAAACTAAGTGGACGGACGGGGAATGAACCTGAAAAGAACCCATTCAATTTTTTTAAGTGTAGATCCAGGAATATTTGACACTTTCTTTTACTATATCAAATACATAATTCAGGTTGTAATCCCACTTCCTTTTCTTTTTGTGTTTCTTCTATAAGAACTACACAAACATGTGCAGGATTGTTCGGCCTTGGCAGAGTTATGCGCCAGGTGGCACCCCACCATAACGTCCCCTATGGGTTTGTGAACTGCTGCTCTGAGGCGTAATGGGGTGTGAACCTTGGATGACACACAGTCGTAATTCATTTTCTTCCTTCATATGTACTTGTACTCATAACGCTGAAGGTCTTCAAACCTTAAGGAAGTACCTGGTCCATTTTCTATACTCTCCTGCACACTCAAAGCACTCAAGTCCTCCAGAGCTTCTCTCCAGCTCCGGGCTGCAGCTGCCTGTAGTGTGCATTCTTCTAACCATTCTGAAAAGTCGTCGAGAGGAGCTATTTAAAAAAACGGTGTATATATTTCCCGGTTCACTCGGCCAAGACTGGTTTTTCCTCCTCCATCGTGCCACTTTACATTTGGCTTTCATTTTATGGAAAGCGAACCCACAACCACACGGTCCCGTAACTGGAGATGAAGCCCAAACAGGCTTTAGGACAGGGAGCCAAAAGTGTCCTCTTTTGGCAGAAAAGGGAAAAGGCTGCACATATTCATGCAAACAGAAAAAATTTGAATTAATTTACAATGCAAATTGTACACAAGCACAACTTCATTTAGATGAATGCTTGCTTTAATACATGGCAGAATCCTAATGAGGATCCTGAATTAGGCTCCAAAATTAACTGCTTCTTCTCCAAAACACAGTAACTGGGGTCTCTGGTTATAACAACATGGTCTTTCTAAGCCATGCTCATTCCTATCTGCACAAAGAAAACAGTTTTCATGTCCTCCCCCTTCTCATCAACTAAAAGACGAGGTTAGAGAGTCTACTCTACTCCATCTTTCATCTCATAAAAATACCAGCTTGAAGGTTTTTCTTCTTTTTATGTAGAATAACATCCACTGAATACATCTTCTGATAAATTCTTTTGACAATACCCGAGCAGCTCTGACAAACTGTGTCTCTCATTGAGGCAGATCTTTTCAGAGGCGGGAACAAGAATCTATTTCTTTTGCCCAAGGCAACTGCTAGAAGGCAGACATATGTGCATGAGATAATGACTGTAACAGTGTACAGTCAGATACACACACGTATACTAAATGATTTACTTGTGGATCTCATCAGTACACTCTGCTGTGGTTCTTGTTGTACTTGTTGTGCTTTCTCAACCACCCTCTCAGGGCCCTGACACACCTAACTGACTTTAGAGAGATCACATCAAGAAGGGCTGACAGATAACAACTGTTTACATGAACTCCAGAAAACGTGGTTTGGGCTTTACCCTTTCGCATGTGAAGAACACAGCCAGAGATTCTGTAGGGACAGACGTCTTTCACAAACACAGGAACAGGAATATGAGACGCCTGTGTAAAGCAGGAAGCAGGACATGACGTGTGAATTCTGCTGCAACGTAAAGAACAATATCTCCATCCCTGCAACTTGTTGGAGGAGATCGGCATCTGCACGTATCGCCATAGGCTCTTGAATCTCGTCTTTCCAAGTTTACATTTTCTTCAACTTCTCCTACGTGTGTGGCACCTCTTTGTCACGATGAGATATTTGATTTCTTCCGGATTCGCAAACATCACGTGTTAGAAACGCCATCAACATCCCCCCCCCCCCCCCCCCCCCGACGCCTCGATTGTTCTAATGTAATTCTAACTGACTGACGTTTTTGTTCTCATATAGAAACTGAACTTTTCAAGAAAGTTTGCAGACGCACGTGCCCGACTGAAAGCAGCTCACGTGATTAGCGTTGCCTTCGCATTCGACGCTAAAGCTCCTTTAGGATAAATAGGATATCTTGTCATTGCCCTGAAGAATCTGTTTGAAGCATCTCACAGTATTTCCTCCCTCCACCTTCGGAAACCCTCTCACTTGTTGAAGCTTAAGAACAATTATCTCCTGGTTTCTCTCACTACCTGCCTCCGCTGCCAATTAAAGCTGCTGAGTCGGCAGAGCAGTCGCTGATAAGGGCGAACGAACGCCAACAAAGATGGTGCCCACCAAACAAACTGCAGGTAATTGTCTTCAGGAGACACTCGAATGGATGCTCAATGGCATCCAGCCTGGTGTTTGAATCCTCCACCACAACTCCCCCTCTCTGGGCATTGCTCTGTCTTTTTCTCATGTCTCATTACATATCTGTAATAAAGGCGTCTGGTGCTCTGGATCTCATTACACCACTCTCTGGTTGCACATTGCTGTTTATTGCGAGGCAGGGGCTGCGTGTGAATGAGAGGACAGGTAGATTGTGGTTTTGTGTGGCGAGGCCTCTTCCTCCCTGTGACAGTTTTATTACAGCTTCATTACATTTACATCAGCTTCAAGCAGCCGAGCAGTCGCTTCCTTTCTCAGCACAAGAGGAGAAGTCATACAACATTTTTAATTAGCCTGAATGGGAAATGGCTAAGAAGGTAAAAAAAATAAAAAATCAATAATGTAGAGCATTGGGAAGTGGGGCTTGTATAATTAATGCACGGTAGGTTTCCAGCAATAGATCTCCTGTAATACACAGTGTGAAATATATAATGGGAAATGGTTCAGCACAGCCTCCCAGTCTGCCATTGTCATGATGAAAAGTTTGGTATTATAAAATTACATTAGCATATTTAAAGTCTCTGATTGTGAAATAAAAGTGTCGTAAAACATTAATAGCCTAACTAAGGATGTATTTGATTTTATAGTTTGTGTGTAACGTATCATAACTCAACAAGTGCTTTGCAGCAACAGTCTCTTTTGTTGGTTCACTTTCACTTTAATTCAAAGGTTTTTTTTACAGACTGGAATTTTAATTAAAGACGATTTCATTATAAAACAAACACCAACAAGATTTAAGAGCTGTAGATGTTATGATCTTTAATATATCGATTTAATGAACGTCATGAAAATCGAATAGTCAGAAGCATTTAAATAAATACAAGAACTCCAATACTTATCTATTACAACAAATAGATTAAATATTGTATTGTTCTCTTTTAATGTGACAATGTTGCACCAACAAAGATTTCATCATAATGTTATTGTGTAGAATTCATAGTAAAAGAAATCAGTAGAAGTTCCAGGTCACAAGTAAAAATGAAAATCATCAAAGGAACGATGCGTAGGTTGTCATATAATAGTATATAATATTATAATGGCCATTTTATATTTGCCTTTATCATGCTGTCAACTAGAAATTTGAGAGAAAGAAATTAAATTCAGTCATCGAGAAGGATATTGATCATTACATTTTTTCGTCAAGTTGTTGTTTGACAACAGAAATGTACGATAAAGGTCCCGAGTCACGAAGAGGCTGAACTGAGCTTCACAGTAACATATTTCAGAAAAGAGACAAGCTAATAGCCCAATGTATCATATACTGAGAGGATGGTAGTTTCCTGTAGCAAACTGGAAGCAGGTCAGTAGTAAATCAAATCTATTTACCCCTTGTGTGTGTGAGAGAGAGAGTGTGTGTGTCTATGTGTGTGTGTGTGTGTGTGTGTTTGTGTGTGTGTGTGTGTGTGGTGGCCATTAACCTGACCATCTGAGAGCTGCAGACGCCAGCGGCCCTGAGGTGGGTGGAGACTGCGAGAGGCAAAGTCAAAGTGACACGGCTGAGGTCTGAGGGCCTCGAGGGCCTCGAGGGCGGCTCCACATCTTATCTCCTGCTGCCCTCGGCCTCGACCTTGGACCAGGATCCAGGCTCGGGTCACTCAGAGGTCAGAGGGCAACTCTCAATCAGAGCAAAGACCCCTCCTGGATCGTGCCTTTGGAGATTCTGATTCAAATGAGGAGAGAAGTCCAGAGGCTGTGTGGCTCAGGAGTTAACACTGTTCCTCACAGATACAATAATAAGGGAGTGACTTTGTGGTTGTGTTTCCGTTTTTGTGGCAAATTCCTGTTTTTAATGTGCGACCATAGGTTCCTGGTTTATTCTAACAGTCTAAACAACACGCTGCAACGTGTCCGGGTGTTTTCCTGCCAACCGTCCACAGGCAGCCGGGCAGTATTCCAGCCCTAGAGAAGTGAGTGTCAGTGCAGCTCGAACTGAAAGAGGAGTTGAATGAAGTGGCTTCAGCATCTTGCTCAAGGACACTTCAGCTGGACAGTTGCTTGAACTTATCTACCTGGAGAAGCTTCTTTTTTTCAGCCCCAACCTGGAGCTCTTCTACCAACACTGATCTATCCCTGAGAACACACACACACACACACTCATGCACACACACACACACACACACACACACACACACACACACACACACACACAGATGCATACGTTGTTGCAGAGAAGAGTGGATTTTCTGCTGTTTATTCAATATTGCAGAGAATACCACTGCTTAAAGCCACCTGGGCAAACCGGTTATTGCCTTATCAATCATGTACAGTGACATCCAATGGTCGAGACCGAAGACACTATTGACCAGCAGACTGACAGAGATTAATGCTGCTGCACATAAACAGGCCTCCTCCATCTCTTCCTCTGTTCAGAATCCATCCATTTCTTTTCCCTCCTCTGTTTTTCCCACTCTTGTTTTCTCCTCTGCTCTTTCAATCATCTGTTTTCTCCCCTGATTCCCACTTTCTGTCCTTTCATGTCTTTTTATGGATTGGGCCTGACACTTAAAACTGCATTTTGAGGTAGAAACTAAATTAACCATAATTACTCATAATTAAATCCAGTTAAAGCTGTTTCATCGAGAGAAACTCAGTCACAGCAACACCCATTTTCATTTAAGAACTACTGTATCTGTCCACACGGGTGTTTTGGCTCCGAATCAGTTTTAATCCCTGCTCATACTAACAAGCCTGAGCGCGTCACATGACCACTCAAATAATCTGAGCATGCGCGTGCTGCAGGAAACAGGAAGTATTCGGTTGTAAGTTGCAGAAAGAGGCACCAGAGGTTACGCAGTTGTATCGTAAAATGCAGAAATTAACATTATAACAGCTGATAGCAAAGACAACAGGGTCAGTGACGCTTGTAATTGATTCTTCAGGCTACTGCAAGTTGTTTTCTCTGGAGAGGAGGGTCATGTGACAGGAGCCTAACATATCGGTGGAGGCTAAGTCATGACCGACAATTTTCCACCACTGAATACGTACAACAATTTATAATCAAACTCTGTGTCTGCAGTGGTTCACACATCTGGAGAACAACTGCGTGAATTCTGGATTTTAAAAATGACGACTTGATGACAAGGAGGTGCTCAACAAGCGTCACTGACATTGAAGTGTGTGTTGTAGTCAAAGAAAAAAGCATTGAAGTGATTTTAAAACTGAGTGTGTGTGTGTGTGTGTGTGTGTGTGTGTGTGTGTGGCATGTGTCAGGGCTACAATGCACCTGCAGTAATCTGAGAGGGGGAACAAGGCATCTGTTGAAAGACTCTCTTAGTTTCACTTGTGCTGCTGAGCTCAGGGTGTTAATGGCGCATGAACTCATAACCACAAAGTTTGCTTGTGGTCTGGCGAGACTCAATGAGCACATGTCAGAGTCACTTGAGGCAAAGTTTATCTTACTGACAAATGCTCTCCACTCCACTCCGACCTGTAACCGCACCTGATCGGATCGACGTGCTGGTTACATGCGTCGGGATTTCAGACTTCAGACAAACATTGGTGGAGAATCGTGCTCCATTGTGGTTGTTATCATCATGTTTGTTTGTGTAAAATCAGGATAACACAAACACTACTGTAAACTACAAGGCGTTTTTTTTTTTTCCTTGATTTCTCAGAGAATTCATGGATCTTGATTAAAAACTACTTTTCTATGACTATAAGCAATTTGGGGCAGATCCCCCCAAAAATCAGGATCATTTAAATGTGCTTCATAATGGAACATGCACTCTGCTGAGTCGCCTTCTAATCTTATATGTTAAACATCTCTTTTAAAAAGTCGTTCATGAGGCCGTAAAGTGTGCGAAGTCGTTTCCCCTCCACTCAGATTTCCACTTTCGGAGGATGATCAGTATCCATCACTTCTTCTTCTCCCTTCCAGGTGCCTGTGTCTGCATGGTAGTCACAGAATTACACCTAATTGACTTCTTAATTTTCATTTTAATTAGAATTGGTTCCAGTTGTGGTTGGTGCTAACGCACAGCTGCGTTTCCACGTCAGGCTGTAATGTGCTCTGCTTCCTGGATGCTTCGATGTGAAGGATTCCTCAGTGGGTAGATGTTGGGTGTTCCTCCACATGCATTTTATTTCTGTACATGCGATGGTATTTTTTTCCATATCAGTGGTTTTCTCAGTGTAAAGGTGAATGTGTCGAGCGAGGGGAGCAGGAAGGAGATGTTTTAATGATAACTTCCTCCCCCCCGTGGCTGAGGAGCCAGATGAGTAAATCAAGTGAAGCCAAGTGTTAAATGCATGAGAGTAGAGCTGATATATTATTGATGGCCGATGGCATTGCATGACCAACCATGCAGACATCCGCACTAACACATGTGCACATGGAAACAAAAATAAAAACACATACCTGACACTAAAGACTATCCACAGTCCTGTGTTCATCTACCAAACACATTCTCTTTGTCGGTTTAGAGGCTGAATGCTGAAGATCTAGAATACTTTGAATAAGAGATGGATGAGACAGAATCCTCAGACAGCCTCTAATGAGCCCATATGAAGAAGGAGCATTCCTCTGTTAGAATTCCGCTTTGTTGACTGCAGCAGAACTTATTTAAACTAATTTGGTTGAACGCGGAGTTCTGACTGTGTTGCCCTTCAATTTTGTGCAACAGCGAAAAAAGCCAGGGTAAGAAAAAAAGAGAAAGAATTCCAATTAATTCCCATTAAAGCTCAGCTCACCTCCTCTGAGTGACTTCCTCCTAATTGGAATATGAAATTAACATATTCTCATGAAATAGCTGACGGGATCCAGAAAAAAAAAAAACAATGACAGGAATGACACGTCCTGCCATCAAACGACGAGGCAGTGACGGAGGAGAAGTGAGCTCGGGGATATTTTTAACCTCTATTTACCCGGCTTTGACTGCCTTGTTATGTTACTGCTCACCCCGGCTTCAACCTTGCATCGTTACACAGATTCTCAGCTGGGAGCGCAACCCCAATCTTTGACTGCAACCATTCATAAAACTCACAGTTGTGTTTACGTGCCGCGCTCAAGGGCAAATACGCCCCGATAAAAAAAGACAGTAGCACGGAGAGAGCAGCCACATCTACCCCTCGTCCTCTTTACCTGGAAGGTGTTTGTGGAAAGTTGCCCCGTCATTGAAAACTTCCACTCCACCGGGAGTCAGATGAGAATCACAAACGGGTTTCTCTTCACCAGTTAGTGAGGATATTCATAAGATGGGTTGGGGTGCTTAGACTGAAAATAGCACAGGGCTGTGTTGGTGTGAGACAGCTTTTTACAAGCTGCTGGGACACACAGCGGTTCACACTACTCCACAGTTATTACACCCATCTCCCATGATGGTGACCAAACCAATCAGCAGTAATACTAGTGTAACTGGAAAGACACTCCAGCTCCTTTTTTCCACTGGTCAATAGCAGGAATAGCCTCTAACATCTGGCTTTTGTCTGCAATGGCTACAATCAGGTTTCACTCCCCGGGTCCAATGACTCTGCAGCAGACACAGGTTTTTATTGGCTTCGATCGGCACTGATGGAAACATGACACTAAATTCTTCTTCTTCGTCTTTATTTCAGCAGTATAGACAGGGACACTCACTTTTCCCTGACTTCACGATGTGCATTGAGCTTCCGGGCATTGGCGCCTCAGTGTCCGATCGTAGGAACAATGTGTAACAGCAAATTGAAAAAAATGGGAAAGAGGTCAATCGCCTCGGGTTTAACACACGGTGAAATAACGTGAGTATACCTGATAATGTTGGTGTAAAAGAGGTATCACTTCAATCAGCTCGATCCAGATTTGTGTTTAGATCTGAACCAAATTGTAAATGCTCAGATATAAGGCTCCTAAATATGCACAATGCTTCTTTCATCAACACCGATGAATTATTAGGAGGAAATTTGATAAAGAAAAACTCACAAAGTTAAGGAAAGTGACAAAAATTATTCCTGGATCCACCTCAAACTTTAAAGGCTTCTTTATTGGCCCGGGTCCCACCAGGATTTGATGTAATCTGTTCAATTTTTTTTTGCGTAATCCTGTTGACATTCAAACCAAGCAATGGACAAAAGTGCAGGGATGAAAAAACAAGCTCCTTGGACATGATAAGTGTCACTATCCCTCTAAAAGCTGCTGAAAGTTGACCCCAGCAAACTAGAAGGTTTCAGGAGATTTTTAAGTTCCTGGTTTCTTCTCTTAGCTCCTTCTGCGTCACCATATAAAGAAAATATAAAAAAAATTGAGGGAATATAAAAAGATTCACCCACAAATGAACATTGAAGAACAGTGAGCAGTCTGTGGCTCAGTGCAGTTTAGGTGGATCTTAAGCCCCCAGGACATTATTAGAGAATCGCTGTGATTTTTTTTTTTCCTGCATGCAACAGAGCACCCTAAGACTCCTTTTTAATTTCCCCCCTCCATCATGCCTCAGGGTTGTGAGCCAGTGAGCTGTGTTGTTGTCTAAACCTAAAGAAACTCTTCATCGCTCAATGATCATAGTGTGATCCTTTCAAGGATATAATTTGTTTATGAAGTTTTTTAATTGAATTTCTTTTTTTAGTTTATTCGAGCACGGTGAGAAAACGACGAGGAAAGTCTCGACAACAAAGTTTCGAGTTGAACACTTCGCTCGGAACGCCTTCAAGGATTCTGCCGGCCCTGAAACCATCTTGATATTTCTCTCCTGCTTCCTGCAGCCACGGCCCCACACACACAGACACACACTCACACAGGTACAGACGAGAGGAGCAGGAGGGAGCTGAGGAGGAGACAAAGGGAAAAGTTCACTGATAACAAATTAGTGCAGTTTGCTCTGTGGCAGAACAGTGGTTCCCTCTGATTATCTCTAATTACCCTCTGTGGAATTGAACCATCAAGCACAGAGGGATTAACACACAAAGGCATGGTCTGTGTGTGTGTACTATACGCATGTGTGTGTGTGTGTGTGTATGTGTGTGTGTGTGTGTGTGTGTGTGTGTGTGTGTGTGTGTGTGTGTGTGTGTGTGTGTGTGTGTGTGTGTGTGTGTGGAAGCCAAAGACCCGACAACAGTCCCAGACTTTGACTGCTTTGCTTTAGGCCCACGACACAAACACACACCCACACACACCCACACCCACACACACACACACACACACACACACACACACACAAATGAGAGTCAGTTGCACCTCCACACTATTCCCAGAGTTCATGTCTGAAAACAGAAGTGCATTAGTAGTAGTAGCTGCTCTCTGAACAAAAACATCCAAAAGATTCAAAGTACAACTAACCTTTCCCTGACTTTAACTTTAATTATAATAACGATTTTTTTTTTAAAAGGTCAGGATCCTTTAAGGAAATTGCAAGGTTATGCTTTTTATCTTTAAAAATGAAAATACAAGCAGTGATAGAAAAGTACTTAAGCTAAAAAAGGGGTCCTGACACTTCTCACTGTAGCGTTAACATTAGCAGGAGTGGAAATGTTCCTAATTAGTAAAAGCTTCAGGTACCGAGACCAGAACCAGTAGAGAGAGGTTGAAATCCCAGTACATGGGGCAATACTTGGTGTTGACGCCCCACAAGTCCTGACTGATTTGGAATTGCCCTGAAATACTCTAGGATTTTCTTTTATCTTGAACAGACGAAGACACACACACACACACACACACACACACACACACACACACACACACACACACACACACACACTTTATCTGGCCTCATATTACTGCACTTAGCTGCACTGGGTTTAGTGTTGAGTTTCCACCATGTTGAGACGTGTGCGATGCCTCACGCGTGATTAAGCATGATCCGAACATGAGAGGATTCCGTGGCCAGAGTTTGTTTCGTGAGGTTTTCAGAGGTTTGAGTTTTTTTTTTTTAAAAGACCAATAAGTGAATTATCCTGTTCATCATCATCCCAGGATCTTACATTCATGTGTTTGTTTTGATAAAGGTTATGTGACATGATAAATAGTGAAACTGACACCCATCCCACAGGAATGCTGTGACCGACAGAATTCCCCCCCAAAAAATGTCCAGCCTCTAATTTTCTGAACTTGGGCCGTGATAAAAAAAAAGAAGCTGAGCTGAGCAAGAGTGGAAATGAGAAAAGAGCAAAGTGAAGCAGAAACGATAGGGAGTGAAAACGCAGGTGGATGAAGGTGAAAAATCTAAGAGGTCAATGGGACCATGTTAATGCAAATGGGATTTTTTTCATCCAGATAAAATATCTCAGATCTCCTCTCATCAGCCACTGATGACACTTAACCCCGGTGGCCTGCTTGTGTATTGCTGCTTCCAGACGTTAACTGAACTCCGCACATACTCCTGAGATTTCCTGAAAGGGGGCTGAGTCAGTTGCTATTGAAATACAGAAATGAAATTATCTATCCAGAAAACAGCCTTCATACTTTCCTGATGTGAATGCATCTGATTGTTCTTATTATGTGAAAATCAAACTCCAAAACATGTCCAGTCCCCATTTTCCAAATATTTTCAAACTAGGGTAATTGGTTAATACCTGGTCACCACAGGGTATAGAAGTATAGGAGTTTTTGATTATGAAACCAAACACACCCACCACCAATACATACACACATTCAACTACTTCATCATCAATGAGACAAATTAGAGTCAGGGCAGTGTGTCAGAATGAGGACTAGCCCACAGCAAAGAAAATCAAGCAACACAGATCGTCACCTCACACTTCCATCTACTCAGCAACAGTGATTACACTGACCCACAGCACGCACACATGCACACACACACATGAACACAAACACACACATGAATAAAAGTCTGTGTTTGCCAGATCCCCGGTGCAGAGCGTTGTGTGTTTGAACATGGCAGCCTGTTAGAGTGTCTGATTAGACCCGTGTTTGAACAGGAAGAGACAGCGACCTATCAGCACGCGGCAGGGGAGCGGCCAATCACGGCGCTGGCTCATCTCGCTGAGGGCTCCTGCATCTATCTGGCTGACGCGGTTGCATCGTGCCTGGTTACACAAAGACGAACAGAGAGACACACTGACTGAGAGGAAGACGGACAACACACATGCACACACACACACACACACACACAAGTCTTTAACCACCGTGCATTAACAGATCCCAGATGGGTGCAGAGAGAGGGACCCAAATTATACTGGGACGATTTGGAATGACCCTCCCACCGAGTAGCAGGTGCAGGTCACAACTGTAAACAGCTACAGGGCAGAGACGTGATGAGACATAATGAGACATAATGGTTCTGATCATTTTTCAAACAGTATAGATAAAGGGTTAAATGGCGGCTTGACTTCGCTGACAGACCCATTTGTCTGTCTTCAGGACGTCTAGAGCCCGATGACGCGATGGCTTCCGTCTTTTTCCCTTTTTGTCCCCCTCATCTCGACTAATGAAGTTGTCACCATTACAAATTAATGAGCTCTCAGCTGACACTGACGGATGATATGTGCAAAAATAGGTGACATCCTCTATTATTGTGTCTTTCTGTCACCTCACGCAGCGATGGGATTAACAAAGGAAGACATCTGTCTGTGCCCTCTGGATCCACACGGAGGGGCGTGTTCTGATCCGACACCTCAATCAGCGCGAGGACATCATTTGTAGAATATAACACACAGGAATCAGTGTTATGATGTGTTAACAGTGTGGTTAAGGTTTGTTGAGGGTGGGGCTTAAAAGCTCCAGTGGTCGGGACGTCTCAGACAAACGCGTTAACGGAAACAATGAAAGCAGAAGCCATGACACGATTGCATGATTGACGACACATCCACAAAAGCCACGCAACGGGAACACAACCACAATGGAAACGACAACAGAGAAGCCCTTGGTGAAATCATTATCATGCTTCCAAGCAATTAAAACTGATATACAAAATAAAACCTGGTCTGCTGTGGTCTGCCCTCCCTCTGAAGACCCTTCCTTCGTTTTCTCTCATCATAAGTACCACGTCCACTTGAGGGCATCGTCCCTGGAACCTGTTTTCTTTTGTCTTGCACAAAGAAAAGTTTATTAGTGCTATTAAGTTAAGCAAAAGTAGTTTGCTAATTTAATTGTCTCAATGTTCTTAAACTTAATTTTTGGGCCGAAAGGTTGGGAACACGATGACAGGAAGATTTTGATCGGTTGTCTTTCGATGGCACTCGATCTAAAAGGATAAGGGGGGGGTTCTCAAAGAGGCCTATTGTTTGAGTGAGCATTAGGAGGAAGGATAGGGATGTGTGTGTGTGTGTGGGGGGGGGGGGGGGGTGGAATGACTTCTCCTTGACTGCCTCATATACCTCTGACTGTCGTCTAGACCGGCAGCTGAGTCTCTGTGTGTCCCTTAACTCCTTAGTGCAGGAGAGACAGACAGTCTGTCTGTGTCAGCAGGCGCTGCCCCCCCCCTCTCAGCGTTGACCCTTCACATTGAGTCGTCTCTCCACAGACCCTTTCTTAACCCCTCACCATGCCACTCATACCTCTGCCCCCCTCTCACCTCCCAAAAAACACCCTCGTCCACATCGAGTCGCCGCTCTGTCCACAGCGGATGATTCTTGTTTCAGACACAAAGTCCCCCCCCCTCTCCGTCACTCTCCCCTCTGCCCTATTGTTCCTGCTCCTCTAACTCCCTCCATCTCTTCAGGTCGCCCTGGCTACATAATTGGGCCTCAGCTGGGAGAGAGAAGCTGGAGTAGCAGTCAATGTTTTTCTCCTTTGTCAGAGTCGGAAAGAGAAAAATCCACTCAGTCAATTCATTTGTGTCATTTTCAGCCTAATTGTAGCATCTTGAAAACCCTGAGGTCAAACGTAGAAAAACACAAAAAGGGGGTTTTCCTCACTAGTCACTCTTTGCCTTTAAGTTAGCGTATTGTTATTAGCTTGATGTGAGGCTGAGGAGATGGAGAACTGAGCTCAATCCCTTTGTTTCGCTCTCGAGACAAACTGACGTTGCAGTGATGAGGTCCTACAGCAGAATGATTAACTATCTGCCGCTCGCTGCGTTCACAGGCCATTTCAAACTTCACCGGATGGACTAACAGACAACGGGCAATGGAGGGATTCTAATTTGATTGAATAATGTGCACAATTATGTTGTAATGAGGAAAAGCTCCGCGTACAGTAGTTGAGCGATTGCAGTGCCTCGCCTTTTGTTATGCACATAAATTACCCGCTGCCTCTAGAAGCAGACTTTTTCTGGATAAGCACCTCTTGAAACATTTGTCTTTACAAAAGGCCACTTATCACGAGTGCATGCCTGGCGTTGACCTGGACTGGAGCCGGCTGAGGCTGGAGGAGGAGAGAGGCTGACATGAGACGGAGGCAGGAGACGTCTCTGCAGCCTGACAGAAAAAAAGCTTGAGGTGCATTCACACCTTCTCTCACACATCACACACTCATTGATTGAGCTTCTGTTCGCTGAGCGCAGCACACGTCTTCTTTTTTTTGCTACGTGATAAAACTCCCTGAAGAAGTTAAAGCACCGGTTCAGCTCAGAAAAAAGATGAAATGTTTTCTATCGCCTATAAATAGTTTGGATTTATTTTCTTGGACGGACAGTGAGATCCAAAAAAGGTCCAACAGCTTTTCCAAAATTCTCAGCTGCAAGGCCCCTCAGCTGCATTGGGCTGCCACCTGTGCTGCTCAAATAATAGAAAATGAATACTTAAAAAAATCCACTGCAACAATAGTCTCCTTGTTACTCTGGACATTCCACAGAATACAGTCAGTAAGACTAAAGAAGAAATAAATAAAGTACTTCTAGAGAAAAAGTATCGACAGCTCAGAAGATAAATTCCCTGCAAATGTATTGGGTTGGTAAGATAAGATAAAATAAGATAAGATAAGATAATCCTTTATTAGTCCCACAATGGGGACATTTGCATTTTGATTTGTTGAAACAAGGGGAAACTAAACACCAACTATCCACACGGCCGACACCACTAGAGGGAAATGTCAACTGCTCCTTTAAAGCAGAATAAACATCACACAAATCAAACAACACAAATTGAGTCAACCTGATAATACCACAGCAAGTGACGCCACGTCGCGCTCACATCCATCCGAGGGCGTAGAGAAAACAAAGGGCTACGTGCTCTGGGACTGGGATCTCTAACTCTCCCCACCCATCACCACCAGCCACAGGGCGAACAGAGGACCATACTGTGAGCCGGGCGCAGCTGCTCCAAGGCCCAGAGCCTGCTTTTCCTATTTCCCCTTCATTAGTGAGACAGAGAATTTGATACTGGCTTCCACAAACACTGGCGCGCGCCTGTTCCCGCGAGCCCCCCCACCACAGCACACACCCCCCCGCCCTCGAGGCCTCTCCCTCGGCCGAATTGCCTGCATTTCCCCCCGGCTCGCGTGCCACTCCCACCGCCGTCCTCCCCTCCTGCACCTACCCTGCACATGCCCTTTTCCATCCCTCCCTGTGGTCATCCCAAACTGCCCATGCCGAGGAGTTGGAAGCGTCTCTATATTTACTCCATCTCCACCCTGCCTCCACCCCCGACAGGCAGCGGCTATGCATCTTTCATCCGAGGGACTGAGCGACCTATATTCTCATGCCGGCCCCCGTGCAGCCACAGTCCTGCTGCGCTCCGTCCGGCGGCTTATCGTTCTGGCCCCCGGGGGCAGCAGCTGTGGGTGTGGCAGCCTGACTGGTTTAGAATGGGGCACTGCAGGCACACACTCACATTCAACCGAATCTGTTCTTTCGCTGTCTGTGGCACAGTGAACTTCAAGAAAAAGGACAAATTCACCGGGCGCCGGGAGGAGGACAGAGACGGAGGAACAGGCCCGTACCGGTGGCATTATGAATATTTCACCACTGTTTGGGAAGAGTTGCTCCATTCGATTCTCAATGCTTCTGAATATAGGTCAAAACAGCTCTTATAGCTCGTGACCCACTTTACCTTTTCTTTTTTTTTTCCAACTCCACACTATTATCATACGCTCCTAATGTGATTCAACTAATTATCACTTGTTGTAAGATTTCTGTGGACTTATAAATTCACAGACGGAATAGATCAAACACAGCAGAAAGACGATTCTGTAATTAAGCTAAATTGCTCATCAAGTATGCGTTCGCGATTCACGGCTTATTATCCTTGACACAACTTTTTTTGAATTTTTTTGTAAGCGTGAATATGCAATCATATTCCCTCTAATTCAGGTCAGTAGGCTGAGATGGTTCCACTCTGCTGCTGCTGCTGCTGCTGCTCAGATAACGCTGCTCCACAATACCTAATCAGCTTCTGCTATTTGTTTTTGAAACAGATCGGAGTACTCTCTCCGAATACACGATATATTAAAAGGTGCCGCCCACATCGCTCACAGAGGCAAGAGAAGGTGTAATTATGAAACTCTGGAAACTCACCGAGCGAGGTGGGTGACATTTGGATAAAATTAAATGCAAAACGAACGCTTCCCCTTGTTATTTTGTTCTGTTACCTGACCGCCTGCCTCTGAGGAGACGGTGCCAGGGGTTTAGTACCAGGCAGCGCTCTGACACATGCACAGTGCACATAGTGATGCACGGGCTTAACTTGTTTATCCATATGCTAACAGGGTTTAATCATTTACTGTTAATCCACAGAAGCTGTTTAGCAGGTTTTCTCTTTTTAACAGATGTCACCACATTCTGCCTGTTTACGTTTCTGCCCGAGAGTCTGTCTCCATAAATCACTGCTTTCTGTCCCTCCATCCATCCCTCCATCTATCCCTCCATCCATCCACCCATCCCTCCGTCCATTCCTCCCTCCCTCCATCCATCCATCCCTCCCTCCCTCCCTCCCTTCATCCCTCCCTCCCTCCATCCATCCCAATGCTTCAACCCTGCAAAACAAGGGAATCATGTAAAGTGGACACTAGGAAGCACCAATGACTGCGGGCGGCCCCCATCTCGATGGCCGAGCACTTCAAACCAATTTGTTAAGTGCTCACTGTTTCTACATGGGGAGAGAGAACTGCTGCTCTTCAACTCTGACCCCGGTGCGTTCAAGAACTGTGCATGAAAATGGAATAAAATCAATCTCCCAGGCAACAGCTTTAAGGTTGAACGGCCACATTTGTGCACTGAGCATCAATGTCCACGTTCGCTTTTCAATATAAAGTAAAAGCCACTGCACCAGCACCAGGAGAAATGATGATTAGATGCTCCTCTCCCAGTGGTGTGATCTGTATTGCTAATGTAACTGCCCTCTGCACCAGAGCTGCTGAGTCACAGTGGTTCCCATACCCCTGGAGAGTGACCTCCCCATTGGACTGGAGACAGGTGTCTGCCCCTTCCCCCAATGGCAAGACCCCCATCCTGCAGACACACACACACACCCCCACACACATGCATGGATATAAACACAGAGGGCAGCTTCCGGGTTATCGGGTCACTCTGACATGCTCTGGCCAAGCTGTCATGTCAGGCTTTATTAAGAGCCTGAGAGGCTGGGACATTTAATTACTGTGGCCTATGTGAGGTAAGTCCCTCGTGCAGACTAGGTGCTGGGGTGATGTAGGGTCTAATAATATGTCTCTGACTGGAGCAGGGCCAGGCCTGGGCCATGCTTGGTTAAGGCTGTGAGCTGCCAGTGACACACTGGCTTAGCTTTCCAAATTTGGATTTCTACCAGACTAACAGTGGTCAGATCGGGCTCTGGCCTGCAGAGGTCACGTGAGGAAAGACAGCGGTGGATCACACCAGCATGCACAGGATCAGGTGCTTCCTATTTACATGAGAGGAGAGAATAGCATCATAAAATACAGCCTGACTTCAGGATATCATTCTTGTTGACAAACCTGCCGCTCTCCCTACAAATGACACCGTGAGTGCTGAGAGGAGCACGGCAATTTCATTTTTAATTCCCTCACAATATGTGTGACTAACACTGCACATGACGCACAAAGAATTGGCTCAATTAAATTACAAAAACAAATTTAGGATTAATTTTCCCAGGTATTTGAATATTCTACCTCCAGGATGTCTGTCTCCAACCCCGTGCTGACAGGATGAGACCAAACAGGCTGAATTAAGCAGGTCCAGACCCAGAGGAGGCGAATGATGGCTGAGCCTTTATTCTGATGGAGAACATACCTCATCCAGGACACTCTCATTACATCTATAATATGTTTCAGAACGCCAAGTGTTTAGCACTCTATCAATTAATAATCTCCATCAATACTAACACAACAACCATTAACATACACTAGGCATGTGTGTGTCTGTGTAAACAGGAAGCAGATTGTCTTTGCCAACTCACAAGAACTAATATGATGGGTTTATTTTCTTGGACGGCTGACGGTGTGGAACTGTTACTGACAGGAAGTGTGAACAAAGTTTTGCCTTCAACACTGGTTATCAAGTCCTGACTGATAAGAACCAATCAGGGAGTCAATGTGGGCGTCTTACAAATATGTCAGCTTTTGCATGTTTGTACTACGACACAGAGTTTGTAAAGTAAATCAGAACCAGCATGGTTTCCAAACTTTGGGTTTTAATACTAAAGCGTAGTAGTGTGGCTGCAGCCTCTGTGTACAGAGGACTTTGTCATTATAAAATCCACAGTGCTCCCAATTGAGCACTCGCACCAAAACTGACAAAACACTCATGTGCAATTCAAGTGCACATAAACTAAGTAAACTCTGCTATATAATGACTTTCTGTTGGTTTAACATGAATTCAACAGTTGATTTTTCTTGCTATTGTGTCATATCCTCTCTGTCCAACTCTTTTGTGGGCTTATTAGAGGATTATCTTATTTTATCTTACCCGGCTTATAACAGCTGTGGTCAACATTTCAAATTCTTGACCGTATTGTTTCCTCTTCCCTCCGACATCATTGTGCCATTTGAAGCTGCACCTCTTTGCAGTGTCGCTTGTAACTGCTGCCATTCTTGCTCCCACCCCTGTGATGATGTTGTACAAGTGGATGTGTTATTGTGAGTGATATGTCTGAGTGTGTAGCGCACGGCTCTCCGGAGACAACTCTGTCTTTGATGTAGTCGCCAGCCAGCGAGTTGGACAACTGATCAGCTGTTTCTGAAATGGGGACGGGAGGCTATCAGGGATTTTAGCTCCACAGCCGCAGGCAGATGGTGTTGTGCGCACACACACACACACACACACACAGACACACACACACACACTCACACCAGTATGAACTATCATTGCAGAACCTGTTAGACGCACGATACAACATGTGCGCACAAGCATTCACTCGTACACGTGCTCCCAAACGGTCGCACACAGAATCCACGGACACGTCTGTAAGAGGCAGGGGGTCAAGCAGGGCTAATTAACACACACACACACACACACACACACACACACAAACACACAGACAGAGACAGCACCCTCTCAGACATTTTACATTTCTGTGACCATAATTGCATTAGTCCAGTAAGTAAATTAACGAGCATATGCTTGCAGGCCGGAGCGCTGGTCTCTGCCTGTGTTCTCTGCTCTGCTGCTGGTCGCCCTCCCAGTCCTTGTCATGCTGTCAGCTTCTCCACTGTCACACACCATTAGCTGCAGCCAGCCACCAATTCACACACACACCTGCACAAACACACACACACACACACACGAGGTACATGCACACAGACACTCGTAGACATTAGTAGTTTTTTTTATTGTACATTTTCTGAACTGTGTCAAGAAATACTACAGCACATGTATTATTCACAGCCCTTTGCCAACTAGCCTTGTTTTTTTTTCCACTGTAGCTACTGGGAGCTTAGCACACACCTGAGAATACTAAGTAGGCAGCCATGCAGATACGGTACAGATGGACAACACAGTACGAAACCTGCCTGCTTGTCATTATGTCCACACACACACACACAGAGGCAGCAGAGCGCTAGCAGGCCCATAGCCAGGTGGAGGTGTTTTTTAATCTCTATCTATGTCGGTATCAGGAGTCACATCACGTCAAGGGTGCTTCTGGTCACAAGCTCAGGGGCTTAGCCAGCTGGACGCCTGTGACCTGTTAAACAGCTGATAAGCCCCGTCAGCACATCACCTGCTGAGCGCTGTGCATGTCACACACAAGATGAGTAAGGACGGGAGACGTTCAAATATGCAGCGTCTTTCAAAAGTCTAGGATGTGGAGATAAAAACGTGAAGAATTACAGTTGGAGAGAACTGTAGGGTGCAGAATGTTGTTATGACCTAGTAATAACAAACTAATATCATATAAATTACTGTCTTATACAACAAAGTCTATGACAAAATAAAGACATAGCTTCTTGGGAAAACTTAAGAGACTTTCTTCATAAACAATCACACGAATTTCATCTATATTCACATATTCAACTGAGAAATTTGACCTAGATTAGAAGGAAAATGTATGTGTTCATCAACTGATCATAATCAGAAATACAGGCCTTGGGTCTCTTTCCTAGAAGCTATTTTTGTGTTATCTAAATATTTATGCTGACTCTAAACCCAAACCTCTGTCAAATCTGGGGCAGGGACTAATGTAAAAAAAATTATTTTTAGTTTTATTTTTCCAAACACACTACAACACACATCATGATCAATCCCTGGCTCGTGTCTGCACTCAACAGACAGACCTGGAAAAAATATTGATTTGAAAATGGAACATAATGGTTGGAGGTAATGAAGCAGAAAGGGAGCTTTAGAGTGAGGGGGGGGGGGGGGGGGTGGATATGACGCCACGTACATATACATATCCCAGGACAAATCCACAATGTAACTCAGACAAATGGACCACAGTGACGGCAGTCCACATTCCTGCTGTCACACCGAGTCGAGCCGAGGTCTTGATACCACGACGGTCCAATTCCATTTGGACACGGGATCCGGGCTAGAGACTGTGTCGATGCAAATGAGCTGGAACTAGATCAACCCAAGAAAAACAGCCACAATTTACCACCACAGCCTGAGCTGGCATCCGCCCGAATTATGATTGTGCCATCTGATGACGCTCGAGCTCAAACGGTGGGATACACTCTGTCGGGAAGACAGTTGACTCAACAGCAAAACAGAAGAAGAACAAAAGGAGTCTTCAGAGGTGTGGCCCCCCTTGGGACGTCTTGAGTTGTATTTAGCTGGAAGCAACCTTAAATATTAAGAATTCATTTAGTTTTTTCTTATGAAAGGAATCAGTAACACAGAGAAGAGAGTTCTAGACATGGAACCACAGTGGATAATATTTAGGGGAAATTATTGCCTCATTTATACTGAAAGCTCTATTGTCTCCATGGACATTAACATTTCTTTTCAGGATTGTCTCCTATAGGGAGAAGACGTAATTTATGCCTCTTGCTACTGTGCTGTCTTCTCCTGTTTTGAACTGTATTGTGGTGAGACTTTCTTCCTACTGTCTACTCTGTGTGAGTGTGTGTGTGTGTGTGTGTGTGTGTGTTTGAGCATGTGTGTGAAGCATTTGAAGGTGTCTTAATGCCTGCGGCAAACTGGCACACTCAGCAGATGGGAGAGAGACTGATCCCCTGTTTGTTGACAGTGCACTTAAATGTGCACGTTTGTGTATGTGTGCTTGTGTGAGCGTATGTGTGTGACGACTAAAAGTCATAAACCAGCGAATAGTAAATAAATAATAAACAAGTCCCTCAATGCCAAGGCAATACGAACAGGCTTTGCACAAGTATTGAGGTTAATACGTAAACAAGTTATCAACGTATGTGGCTAGAATTCAAACTGCAGAATTAAGGAAAAAATATATGTATAATCTGATTTGCTAGAGATACAGATACACGAAGGTGAGTAATTTCAGAAGACTGGAATTCATGCTTCAATCAGGTGGACAGACGGAGACTCAGGCAGACAGAGAGAGACAGAGACACTGATAATGAAACATAAAGACATGACGTCCATCATAAATGTTTCAAGGAGCTCTCAGAGCTGTGAAGGATTCACTGAATCCACAGGGAGCTCCCTGGCCTTAGTGCCGTTCCCTCCTCGTCAGTCCCGGCCGGCGGCGCTCCTCCCTTCTCTCTGCGCCTCACACACGTACAAAGACTGACTTACATTTCAAGAGACTCATTCTAGCCTTGACCATAACTACAAACCCTAACGTTACCTTATCTTAACCTTAAACGTGCCTCCATCTTCCTCTAAAGCCACTAACACCAGTAACATCTGGCTTTTATCTGCAATGGGAATGGACACGATCAACATTCACTCCCGGCTCAACTGACTCGACTGTAGATTGCAGGATTTTATCGGCTCTGGCTCCAATCAGCAGTAAAAAAAACAGATGAACGCGTAAATCTGGCAAGAATTTTGCAAGGTGAGAAAGTCCCTCAGTTGTTGGTGCATTCTTGACGTCCTCCTGGTGTTGGGAAAAGAGTCAACTACCTTTTTAGTAGGTTTAAAAAAAATCCCAATTACATAATGATACCCAGACCGAGGGCACACACACACATAGAAGGGTTGTATATAAGTTTACATAGATTCAGCTGCAGAGTTATCATCATCATTAACCAGCCATATTAACCCCATACCTTCTGAACCAGACCCTTTGGTCCCTTCTCACAGCAAAACTATGATTATCTTTCAGTCGCTCATCGATTTTAAATCTATTCAGCTGCTTCCCACAACTCAAATACTTGGCTGAATGTGTTCTCTGCTGTCTGACATGCTTGTTTGCTTGCTACCTGGCTAACTGACTATCTACACAACTTGTTGATGGCTACCTGGCCTGTCGGGTCATTTAAGGGGCCTAAATGATGGATTCGGCAGTAGATGAGGAGCAGGCAGGCGGCTCGGACTCCAAACCCCCTTCCCCTGCACACCAGGGGCAGAGGGAGTTGAACTGACAGGGAGTCTCTGTCTTACTACGCACCACAGCTCAGAGCAGCATGCGACAGAGCAAGGTCCAACACACACGCAAACACGTAACGTGCACACAAAACAGAGATTATGAATAATAATGTTTCTGAGATCTTTCATGTAGATCAAAGCGAGCTGGCAACAATTTGGTCATGTTCATTACGAGCCATGTATAATGCATGTCAGATATGTTGAACCGGTGGTACGTTAACGAAGCGCTGCTTGTTTGGACAAGTGAGAGGAATGCGCTTAATTAGAATTCCGGCGGGAATGCATTGTAATCAAGTATATCTCATTCCATATTAAACACATGTGCTGTTGCCACGTATGTTAAACAAAGACAACATAACCTGAGTGTAATGTTTAGATTAGAGTAAAGGACAACAGGGGAATCTCCCACTGGCGTAATGACACTGATGCTTCCCCTGACAGTCACACTGTTTACTGGATGTGTATCTGCCACTGCCGGTGAATCTCTGCTGCCACAGGTTTATGCATCCCTACCCCGCTTTACACTGCAACAAGATATACACACATTTGATGCAGTACAGACTCACATTTGATGTGCGTCTGTTGGTGTTTCTAAAGAGAATACATCTTACAGAATATATACTTATTTGCTACTTAATTTCAGCCAAGTATTAGGAATTATGTTCCAACTGGAAGAGTCTGCAACTCGTAATTTGTGTCTGGTGCCAACATTCAGTGACAAAGCAGAGAGTTATATGCAATAAGCTGATGAAGCAAGGCAGAAAGCTCGGGTGTAGCCGTAGTCGGGTGGGGGCAGTCTGACTTTTATACAAGAGGCTAGCGTTGGTGTCCCTTCAGAGATTTGAGAATATTGATCTTAATTGTAGCTGCAATACACAGATATTGACAACAATGGATGTAAAGAATCATTCATTCATCAATCCATTGTTCTCTGGTAAATTCGGGCTCTGGTCCCTCCTCCTAACCAGGCTTTCCAGCTCTTCCTAGGGGATCCCGAGTCATTCCCAGGCCAGAAGGAATATATCATCCCTCTGGGGAGTTCTGGGTCTGGGGTCTCCTCCCGATGGGGCGTCCCTGGTAGGAGGAGAGGCGGTGGACTAGTGGCAGAAACTTGGACTATGGGCAGAAAAGGTCTCTGGTTCGTCTCTGGTTCGACTCCACGGAGAAACAACAAAAAGACGAACCTGGATTGATCTGTCCAAAAATCCAAGAGGATTCTCCCTACCCTGTCTAGTGCCCCTGAGCAAGGCACCTTACTCCCCCAACATCTGCTCCCCGGGCGCCGTACACGGTTGCTCACTGCTCTGTGTGTCCTGCACCAGATGGGTCAAAAGCAGAGGTTAAATTTCCCTACTTGCATGAGTGTGCCTTTGCATGTCTGTGCATGTGTTTGGGACAAATAAATGCATCTTAATCTTAATCTAATGAAGCAAGGCAGAAAGCTTGGATGTAGCCTGGTGGGCGGGGGCAGTCTGACTTTTATACAAGAGGTTATTGTTGGTGTCCCTTCAGAGGTTTGAGAATATTGATCTTAATTGTAGCTGTGATAGCACAGATATTGATGTAATGTAAAGATCCATCTATCAATCAATCAATCGGGCTCGGGTCCCTCCTCCTAGTCAGGCTTTCCAGCTCTTCCTAGGGGATCCCGAGTCATTCCCAGGCCAGATGGGATATATCATCCCTCTGGGGAGTTCTGGGTCTAACCTGGGGTCTCCTCCCGATGGGGCGTTCCTGGTAAACCTCCAACGGAAAGCACTCAGGAAGCATTCTTATACCAGAACTACTTTTGACATGAAGGAGCGTTGGTTCGACCCCGAGCTCCCTCCAGAAGTATTAACTCTTCACCCCATCTCTAAAGCTATGTCAATACCTCTGATTTACTGTTTGATCAACCTTCCAACACTCACCCAGCTCTGAATAGGGACCAAACGAATGAGATTGCATGAGATCGAATACAAGCTTGGTGTGTCTGGATGTAAAGATGCATGGGCATTAAATGTCAGCCAGGGATTTGTAGGATTGTCGACTTGATGGAGTTGTTCATTTTCAAGCGTGGCTCCTCCATGCCCGGCTTTGATGGGGTGTGACAGGGGCATTAGGGGTCTAATGTTTCCTGTCTATTTACTGTGGCCCGAGTGAAATGGTGTTGTGGTTATTATGACACGTCAAGGAGAGTTACATCTGATCAAAATCAATAAAGGTAGCGAGAATTCAGCAAGCTGTAAGAAACAGTAGCTAATGTGCAGCCGACAGGCCTGATGAAAACAACAATTGATTTTTCCATCACAGATCAGGTGCGTTAAACATCTGCCTCACCTGCATCACTCTGCTGCACGTGTGCTATGTAAATCCATGTCCCTTCAGTCCATCATCCAGATGAATGACAAGTAGGAGCAGGTAAAGGATTGAGAACACAGAAAGTTGCACATTGTACTTTAAAGGTGCACATGTCCTCTACAGCTTCAGATGTGAGTTAGGAAAGTGGATCGATCACGCTTGTATTGCAAAAGCAATTAAGCTCCGTCTTCTGCACAGTCCAACAAACCCAGCATGTAAATTTAAACTTTAACGACAACAAGTAGAGCAGCGCTGCTAACTATCGTCGCAAAATGGCAGAGTCCTTATTGTTCTCTAGAAATACCTATAAACGTTAAATTTAGATAAACACTGTCTTTACCGCTCGTGGCTTAAAATCCATGCTACAGACCAATAAAATAAGCCAAATGTCTTTTAAATGACAGGGGGCGCTTTGAAGGACAGTAATAGCCCCACAAAACGACGAGTCTGATGGAACCTGAGGATCGATAATAAATGAAGGACTTCTCAAGCCACTTCACACTAAAATGACTCCCTGGAGGTGACGCCAACAAGTCTCTTTATCTCTCCTAACGAGCTCCTCTCTTGATATTGTCTTCCCCTCCATGAGCTGTGGGCTCCTGTCCTGAGACACACTCTCTTAAAAACATTAAAGAATCTTTTTCCACGCCCCCCTAGTCTGTGATGCGAGGGAAATTACATTCCACCCAAACCCGATACCTTTCTCTGAGGCTGTTGGGAACCAAGGGTGTTGGCTCCACGCATTATCTTTCTGGTTGTGCCAGACCAGGCAGGAGGGTCCAAGGCCCAGTCTGCTTGCCGGTGAGCACCCCAACAATGTCTGACAACAGGAGGGTGCCGCAGGTGCCGCAGTGCCGCAGTGCCGAAGGTCAGCGCTCCTTTGGGTGTCGTGAATCACGTTTTTATCTGACCTCTACCCCTGGTATCAATTTGCCATGGGAGGAGACCCTAATAGGGGCTAATAGAGAGAGGCCTTGTACACCGTCCCTAACCCCCTGCATCTGTGACCCAGCCCTGGATTGATGGATGTTTCAAATCAATCTGTCTGACATTCTTCGATACACAGAATCCAGCTGCAGTGCTTTAACAACCTTATCAGAAAACCCTATTTCTGAAATGATTGTGCTCCTGAGCAAATATCCCTCTGTTCAAAGACGGTTCCCCTGAGAAAGACACCTAGCTCAGAAAGCACTTGTAAATGATATATTCTAGAATGGCGTGTGTTCAAAAGGAAAGCTGGAAAGAGAGACGACCAAAAACACTGGTGACGTCTTTGTTTAGATGTCAAGATATTTCAATCAGACATCCTTGTTATGATGGATGAGGATTATTCCAATTATATGGACTGAACTGGAGAGAAATACCCTTTTGACAGAAATTGCAAATGGCTGAATCTGTAGCTCAGAGTTTACATCTTCAGTCACTCAATAAATCCGACTCATAGAAGGCCACTATCTTTTCTGCCCACTCTGCATCAACATGTTTCTCTCTCCTCCTGCTTGTTTGTGTTGCTTATCTCATGTCCTTTGTGTGACTCCTCTTGGCCTTGCAGCTTTTTTTTCCAACTCGTGTCTCTCCCTAAAGATGGCACCAGGCTTGCGGGGTGAGGTGGCAGCAGCCAGGTGGCCAAACATGCAGGGACGAGAATCCCTAAGCAGGGCTGAGACAGGAGCTTGCTCTGTTATTTGCCAAATGCGTAACTGTGGTGTCCGGCATGTGGTCATGCCAGCACCTCATTGTTCATGCCGGTCAAACAGGCCAGTCGAGCCCCTGCCAGCAACCCTTGCCACATCTACATGAGGCTGGAGATAAGACAAATGACAGGGGAGGTCATTAAAACAGAAACAACATCGCTGCGCCTGAATATGAATCGGTCGGCCAACTTGGATACGCGGATGTGCAGACGCATGCTATTCTCAGTGGAGGAAGCTTTCGCCTGTTGCTTGACGCGTTGGCTTCTTTCTCTTTTCTCTGGCAGGAACCACAAATGCAGAGCGAGGGGTGCGGGAAGTGGACTGTTCCACAGTGGCACAGCGCGGCACACACTCTCAGCTATTCCCTCAAACAGCCACTCCCTCTGTAGTCTGCCCCGCACATCCCCTCTTTTCAACCCCAGGGAGGTACTGGCAAAAGGCCAACCATCACTGAGTGTGCTCGGGAGTGAATATGCGCGTGTGTGTTTTTTTGTGTGGGAATGTAGGAAACGTTCGCTCGCCAAGAGCTATGCTTATTAATGACCTACAGACTAAGTGCTCTCCTTTTTTCTCTCTCTCCTCCACTCCTCCCCAACTCGGCCCATCTCGCTCGCCTCCTAAATGGTCATTGCTGGGAGAAAAGGGGTGGGGGGGTGGGGGGGGGGGGTGCTGCTGGAGGGAAGCACAACAGTGGGCCCCGACAACGCTGAACCCTCGCGCTGTCTCCAAGCTGCCTTCCCCCGTTTGATGCCGAGTGCGATCAATACACTCAGCTCGGAGCCGCGCCTCAGATCGTCTCACACTACACACGCTAACCACATACATAACCCAGCAGCTCTGAACATTTTCAACAACAATAGAATACAGGGACCCCCGTCGAGCACACCTGGTTACCTCAACTCAACTCAAACTCATTTTAAACCCGGACACGATCTGCAAATGTTGGAATTCACTAGAAGATCCTCACTGTTTTTTTTGTAGCATGCACACATTCACGAGCAAACACACACACAGACACACACACACACACACACTTAAGTTCCTCCATGACCTTGTCACCGGGAGTTTCTGTGGTTGCCTTTGTGCTCGGGCATAATGTTGTTCTAATAGTTCAGCTTACACTGGCTGAGAGTGTCATAACTCTATATGAGTGTGTTCTCTGAGTGTGTGTTAAGGTGGCTGTGTAATGAGACACCTGGGACGGGGCATAAAGAGACCCATAGGTCCTGTCGGAGAGGCCGAGGGCAGAGAGACTAGAGCTAGTTTAAGCATATTTTAGGACCCCATAAAAAAGAGCTGGGTCTCTTCCATCTCCTTGAAATACGGTCCAGGCCAAGTCTTGTTGTTTTCCCTGGCTCTGCTTCCATCCTGTCAACCAGCCCGCTTTGCTCCGCATCCATTAATATCCATCTCTCCTTTACACTATCCTCCTCTCCATCCGTCCCTCAGTGCACTGGGCACGGATGGCGGCGTGCCACGCTGCCCTCTGGGCACTCTTGTCTGATTAAGAAGAAGAGGTTTGTGTGGCCGTGGCATCTGGCAGGGTCAGGCCACATATGAGGAACAATGTCGTATACATTCTGCAGCGCAGGGCAAACAGAGAGAGACGCACCCACTGGACCTCGCTGAAAGAACCACATGAATGCAATCAGAGCCGGCACTGCAGAGTGGACCCCCTGAATGAGGGGTCCTGTTTGATTTAATTCCAGCAATGCGCCCTGAACCTCACGCACACACAGATTTCACAGGCATTACGCGGGGCCGCTGTTTGCACTGAGGCTACAGCGCAACGCAGAGAGGTGACCCACTGAGGATGCCAAAGGTTTGGATTTTCCCATGATAGCAACCCCTCTCACTGGATAGAGGGTGAGTAACCAGGAAGGAATCCGTCCCTTTCAATGGCCACTGAAAGGGGAGCTGTGAAATTGTCCGAAATTTTCTGTGTGTAAACGGAGGACTGAGAGGGGGGGAACCCAGAGACCCGGCCTGGGCCCGACTGCTGCCCTGCTCCCCTGGACTCTCCATCGCTCTCTGTCTCTCTGCCACTCCTCCCTCATTCACTGGCTGCTCCTGTCTCAAATTAATTTTCTTTCTGTCTGTCCCCCTCCCCACTGTGAACAAGTCCCACACTGTGAGGACACGGGAGCATTTTTGCACGCTATTCTCAGACGGCATTCATTCGTTTTTTCGGCTTTTCTTATCGAGAGACGGATGCTAAATATTTGACTGACGCGCAGGGCACAGACTGGGTTTCCCTACCAAAGCAGAATCTTGCCTCATAACAGTATCTGTTATTGTGATAAACTGTGAGGAATCCTGTTGCTCTGGTTAAACAGTTTGAATCCTCTCGTGCTTTGAGCGATCGTGACCACACGCAGGAATGTCCCCGAAACTTTTCTCCGGTTGCTAGGTGACGGCTTCGGCTCCTGTGAGCATGCTGTGTGAATGAGGAGATGGGGGGGGGGGGGGGGGGGGCAGTGTCCTCACCCAATGACCACGCTCTCAACAGACTGCACTTGTCCAGTGAAAAAGAGAAAAAAGAAAAACATTATGCTACTTCCACAATACAATCAAACACAGTGCAGAGGCCCCACTGAAAAGCAGCAATACTCAACATGTGTTTCAATGTGAGAAACTAACAATCTAATGGCACTTAAAGGGGGGGGGGGGGGGTTAATCACATGTGCAAGTGCTACAAAGACTCAGAGAACCACATTTCAGAGTTGCTTTTACATTAAGTGACAGACTTTTATTATGGATGTGACACATTTCCTACTTAAATCAAGTTTTTATGAAAAATAAAAAATGTTTTATTGCTATTGATGGAGCAAAGGGAGCCTACATGATTTGTTCCTTGTTCCTAGAGAATAATTATGATTATAGAGCGAAATGATTTCTACAATCAGCACACAGAAGTGATTTGTTATTTTAATAAAAGTAATTCTCAAGGTCTTCATAACTGAAGGACAAAGCAGGAAAAACAAAGAGGAGCAGCATCTCTGCCGGGAGGAGGTTCAGTGTGACACTGTACAGTCAGGATGCATTTCCTCCATGACAAGATTTGGTTATTCATGCACACTCACACATACATACATTCACACTATGCATGTACACACATGCTGCGAACATGCACAGGCTGTGACAGAAACTCCATGATGTTAAAACAACTGGTTTTCAGTGGGAGGAATAAGAATATCTCCCAGTCAGAGTATATCTGGTTCCCGACCGCCTCTGCAGAAGTCCCCTCATCTATATTCCTGACAGTCCCCATGTTTCGCCCATTTGCTTTAAAATATACATTTGTGTCAAATGAATGACGCCATAATCAATCTCTCTGCCAATGTCAGAGCCAATGACAAAACCAGCCACTGTCCCCTTTAAACTCTAATATTTACCATCAGAGAAAGGAACTGCTAAATTACGACTCTAAGCGGCCCCTCGCTCAGTTTACTCCATTTAAATGCATTTAATTCATCTTCACAGAATAAATATGGCAGGGAATACAATAAATGACTTCAGAATTGGAGCTGTGCTCTGCAGCTAAATCATATTTCAGTGCACTTACAATGCCTCTAAAAGCCCGGGTGATGTGTCCTCACAGCGAGAGCCGGGGCTCGCGGGACTCGGGGCAGGAGGAACAGCTTGAGACGCCTCGTTACAAACCTTTAAGCCGACCTAAAATACCAGATGCCGATGCTAAAACGCTCCTTCAAAGTGCTTCTGCCATCACTTTGTGCCAAATGCTCAGAAAGGCTGCGACTGAGAAATTCAATGAATCTATACTCTTTAGTTTAATGTACCTTTAAAAAGTGACGGCACTAAATGCAGTTCAGATTCTGACCTCTGGGTGGACAACATTTTTAGAGTAGTTGAAATCGTGCATCTTTTTTTCTGGACACGAAGACCAAAGTGTTTTTGAATAGATGAGCAGAAAGTGGCAAATTTACGATAAGATTGTATATATCCCTTGTACATTTGAAGGTCTTCTGCACAAAGATACTAACTACATGTTAGCGGCCACCAGCGGATGTTAGGGACATGACTTCAGTGGTGCACCTTAGCGTCACGGTGCTCTGGCCTTGTTAGCAGCGACACAGGAGGAACCCGAGGCTAAAGGTAAATCTGAAATAATGTTGGCTCAGTTTCTCTGTTCTCCCGTCCGATCGTTCATTTTGTCGACTGGCCTGGGCCTCGTGCCAGTAAATTCTCATTCTAATGGCGGAACTCAGCTCAGGGCGAGGTATGTAAATTTAAAGAGTGGCCTGTTAAATAAGTTAGGGTTCCAATTTTTTATGGATAGTCATTTTCATAGCTGGCACACAACACATCAAGTTTGACTCTTAGCCAAGAATCGACTATAAACCATCTACCACTATAGAACGTTCTCTTGCCATTGGGGCTGTCCATTCTGTCTGGGTGAGTTCTATGGGACAAAATGGAAAGATAGAAGAAGAAACGATTGCGACATCCCCTTTGGCCATTCCCCGGTTCTATCACTCTCTTCCTTTGACAAGGTTTTATTGAAACTGCAGATATTAAACCCGGTTTTCCAGCTAATGGAGAAATACCAGGACAGGGTGGAGAAGAAATTCAGAGATGTAGAGTAAATGTTCTTCAACTTTATCTGTAGCAAATGGATGAAAGAAGCACTGTACACATAAGAAGAACCTTGTCATCCATGCAAAAAAGAGGATTATCACTGATTATCTAGTCTGTATTCTACAGTAGATCTAGATAAATTAGATTCAGAACAAACAGTGAACTAGCTGCGTTTTCTCTTTGACTTCCTTGAAGGGGATTTAGCCATCTTCTCCCTGGTGAGTAATCTCAGGAACATTTTAAAGACTGGCGACGAGCACACATTCCTAATGGGTAAATGATGGAGCCCGGCTATTCATCACGAACGCTGAATGAAGCGAGCGTCGTTAAATATCTCCGCACATTCGCCCCGTGAGTCATTTGCTCATTTGGAGAAGATGTAAATGCCCGTTTGAGATGGATGTGTGACTCGAAAGAGGAGGAAGTTTGATGAACCCCACAAATCCTCACGACAAACTTATTTTGGTTCTTCTCTGTAGCGAGGAGATGTTGAATATTGCATTTGTAATGACGTGTGAAGCTATGAGACCAAGTTGTTGTGACTCCGCTTAAGCCTCATTGTCTGAAATGCTAAGAGGGTTTGTCACTATCATCCCAACTTGTGATGTGGTTGTTTCGACGCTCTGATCTTTCCCCCACTTCCTCAGAGAGGGCTGGTATGGTGGCCACATCATCTTGACTCTAATCCGGACTCCTCCTCAAACTTCTGCTTATTCCCCCCCTCCTCCCTCCCCCCCTTCGCTCTTATCTCAAGAGTTGTTCTCTATAACAACTTTTTTTTTAAGGGCGGGCATTAAGAGGCTTAGCGGCGGCAGTGCTTTAGCAGCCAAAAGGTCACTTTTGCAAATTGGGTTCATTAATCTTCTGGTGTATGGCAGCCCCGATGGGACACTCTTCATACACAGGCGCAGATTAAAATGGGGGAAAGCGCTCGCAGATTAGAGACTGTTGGAATGATAAAGACTCTTCAGACGGAGTCGGAGACTTGGCTCTCTAAAGTCAGATTGCCAGTTTCACTCATATCACCGAGGCCGGGGAGGGGAGAGAGAGAGAGAGAGAGAGAGAGAGAGAGAGAGAGAGAGAGAGAGAGAGAGAGAGAGAGAGAGAGACGGAGCCGCGGCACAGTCGTAAGTGAGGGGGGGGGTATATGAGCCTGGAGTGGAGTTTGACTGAGCTATGATTATTCCATCACGGATGATTATAGTTGGGCGTTCCTCCGACCCAGTGCATGACAAAACCTCTCACTGTCCTCTCTCTCTCTCTCTCCCTCCGTCTCCCTTCTTCTCCCGACGTCTCTGGGTGAGCTCCATCTCTCCTACAGCAGTGAAAACACCTGCTCACGCAACAAGGAGGGATATGAGCCCCTCACTGGTGCTGGGAAGTAGAGCCAAGAATATCTCCTAACAGAGCCATGGGCTGCAGAGACAGTGCCGGGCCGATACGTGTTACCTCCGGCACAAAGACTCCACTCGGCTGAAATACAAAGCAGAGGAGCACAGCGTATGAATACAACTGAAGGAGGCCAGAACCTAGTTAAACAGATAAGCACAGAACAATGATCTCCCAATGGGTTTTTTTGTCTGATTGGCTCAAGTGCCCTCTTCATCAGATCCCATTCATCTTGGGTGTTGTAATTAACACCACACAGATATGGATTTTGTTTTGATATTTTTTTCCAACACCTGAAATGTGAATAGCTAATATTTCTGTTGTTTAAAAGAATCTTGTTTTCCTCTTAATTCAACCATTTTCCACTTCTTTACTCATCTATTCAAATTGTTTGTTGATTACTTTTAACCAAATATGTCACAAATCAAATCTCTTGCTAATTAATTAACTTTACTCTCAGTATTTAAAATGAGTTCTTCCACACAGTCACCAGGTGCATTGTGGGAACTGCTGGGTTACTCTATAATATTGTAAGGTCTTGACTTAACTATGTGAACCGCTTGAGATAATGTATGCTGTAATTTGTGCATATAGATTAACTGCAGGTCAGCATCACACTAAATGTTACTCTATTTAATATTCTGGTATAAAATAATGTATAATTTATAGAATGCTAAAGTGTTTATTAACGAGCAGTATCGGAACAACATGTGCATCTTCTCTCGTGAATAACTATCTCATGATAACTGTGATTTACTTTATGGTCAGTCGTTCATTCAGGGTGGGAGTAACAGTCGTTGACATCCACATCAATAACCACTTGTTTAATACATTAATAGGTACGTGATTATACTCTGGTTATATGTGCTGCCTGTCGGTTTTTAATAATAGTTCAGTTACTACACAAGCTGCGTTAAAGCTGCTGGAAACCATCAGGATACAGGATGTAGCCCTGGTGGAGAGTCCTGGGGTTACGGCCAAACTCACGGACCAATGCTGCTGTTATCACACCACAAAATAAGATAAGTAAAGACGGTACTCACTCTTTCATTGTTCTCGTAAACCTAATCCAACTCCATTAAATCTTTACTGTATAATAAAAGTGAAGCGTATTATCATAATATAGTAATGACCACACTTTGAAGCGAGTAGCTCTGATTCTGAGGAGGCCCGTGTCTGAGCCCTGCTGCCTGCCTGCTGATCGCCGTCTCCAGTCCAATCGCTCTCAGGGAAATGGCAACTAATGGATTTTCTGTAAATTAAATCTAGACTAACTAATAAACTAAATCAAAATTTAATTTATCCATTTTGTTTTGACAAAGCATTCTCATAGTCCGGATGATGTTGTGTGTTTGCAGTCGCCATTCTGCCTTCATGATGCTTATTCATAATTTATGTCTCATAAATGACTCATCGCCTCCTTCTCCACTCGGCTTCTCTCTCAGCTCCTTCTCGATCTGTCATGACTCCGTGCACGCTATGAACCGACCGGCGTCGGCCCACTCAGCCAATGAGAATGTACGACTGCTCGGCAGCCCTTAAAATTCCCGCTTGGTAATAAATGGTGTGTTGTGTTGTTTGTGGTGGTGCTTCTCTTAGAATGATTATGGTCGTGACACCTGCATTTTATGCAAAGCCACATTTAAGGAAGTCGTCTAATGTGTTTTTCTGTGCAGTTAATAAAACACAGGGGATTCAGGCGATGGCAACCGAGTCATCACTCACATAATGAAGATTATTCTCACCTAAACATTGTCGTTAAGGAGACCTTTGAGGGCTCTAATGAAACTAGGCCTCAGAAAGTCTTCCTGTAATGATCAGCGAGGGTGCAGATTGGATTCTTTGCTGCTCGCGCTCCTCCAAACACACAGACATCACACGCACACATGGCGTTCAGAATTCCTATTTCATATTCTATCCACTGGGTGTGTAATGACGCCCGTTATTAAAGCGGGTAATTGTCTTGAAGTGGCGCTGCGTTATTGGATCCAGGGGCAGTTCTCCAGGCGCCGTCGGAGGCAACTGGATGTAAAGTCGCTGAGCAGTGAAATAGGGAGCAGGGCTGAGCAGACACACAGGAGATGGTATCAGCGTCGGGAGGAGATGCTGGCATTGTGCTGTCTGACCCTCGTGAAATGCACTCTGCCCACCTGTTACCCTACCCCCCCCCCCCCCCTCCCCCCCGAGACTCTCACCGACTCTGTCCGCTTGCCTCCTGGAACCAGACACTCGGGTTCACCAGGAGATCTGATAGAGACCGTGCACGGGGAGATTCAGGCATCGGGCGACATCAGGCGCAGGAGCAGGGACACTTTGAACCTCGGAGCCAACGGGCCTCTGCAGCTCCTCGTTCTCAGATCCACAACAGATCGTATCCGAACAAAGGCATCTGAAGATAAACAGCTCAACCTTCCTCTCGCTGAAGGAATAAGGAGAGAGTCGTTATTCATGTAGAAAAGTCTCTGCTTCGTTTTCCCCAACAAACTTTTTTCAAGTCTTTTTATTCTTTGTTTAATACTGAGGCTATTGCACCAAGAATTTATCCCCCCCGGCTTTTACCAAAGCTTTTATCCCAACTCGCCGGTCTGCCAGATTTGCCATTAGTCTGCTGTCATTACATTTGTAATCTGCTCGGCGAGACTTATCCCTGTGCTTCACAACTCAGTCTTTTAATTTAGACGTTTTTTTGCCATTTTCATGCACTAACACAAAATCTCCCTAAGCAATCACTACAAAACATGTGGTTTTAGATTTGAAGGGAGAAATGTAATAAGTTGTTCTTTATAAACAACAATATAATAATACATTATTAAGATATTTTTCATACTTAAATTGCAGCACAAGCTTACGATTCAAAATTACATTGAAAAAAAATAAGAAAATTGGATATAAAATCTGAGAAACAAAAGAAAAGAAAAGCATGGCTCTATATCCTTACATGGAACTTTGTATACAATTAAAAATGTGAAAAGATTTACCGTGGAAATGGCCGTAAAGGTTTATGCATGGTAGTGAATCAGTTTAGCTAACACCTCAGGATAATGTGTCTGTATTAGAGGTAATGGCGTTCAACCTAAAAGGGGGAAACCGCCGCGTAAATCAGCAGCTAAATGGATAAAACACTTTTAAGATTTGCTGCTGCTCGACCATAAGCCAGGGAAATTCTGCTTGTGGCGAACAAATGTTGTTGTGATTCACGAGCAAACCATTATCTGGAATGAACTGCAGCAATATGTAACGCAGAGATTGCCCATGTTATTGAATTATGTGTTGTTGACCAGCCCAGGAAAAAAAAAAAAAAGAAAATAGCTTTCAATCAGTTGCTTTAGTCATGTGAGCTGCAGGCAACCGCTTCTCCTGCAACACACTGACAGCTATTTAAAAAGGAAGCAGCTGTCTAGCGGAGGTGTGTGTGCACCTTGAATGTTCCTGACAATCTGTGAGATGTATTTATGTTTCACCGTCAGATCACGGCCGATTAGGAAGAAGACACAAAAAAAACAGGCACTCTTACATTTTCAGTTTAATTAAAAAGTTTACGGGAATCTTGTCAGACGCTCCACTTCTGAAAAATCAAAGAGCGATTAAGATTTATTAAGGGATATCGCTGTGACTCCAGAGATCATAGAGCGAAGCAGACTGATGAGGACACGAGTCGCTGCCAACACAGAAACAAAGAGGACGTACCATGATTTCTAATTAACAGGCAGTGACCCCCCCCCCCCCCCCCCCCCCCGCCGAGCAGTCACATTGAGACGCTGCCTTTCACTGCCTCTTTGGTTCCACGACAACAGACCCGTCCTCCTCTACAGCGTCATTGAACCCTTGTTTAACGCTGGCCCCACAAACAACATTAATCTAGTTCCCGTCCAGCTGTGCACAGTGTGTGTGTGTGTGGGGGGGGGGGGGGGGGGGGGGGGGGGCGGAGCTGGCAGGAGAAGAAGGAGGTGGGACTCCGGCACTCTACCCCGCCAGCTGGTGTCATTGGAGCTCCCCTGACTTGGACCACGAAGTTGAATGCTCAGTAGTCGGGGCTGCGGGTCGGGATAATAGCTCAGTGTCTTAAACACAGTTCTTTGCCCGGGGTGGTTTGAGCAGTGGGGGTGTTTTCAGGAACAGAGTCCGTGGGCACATTGTTACGGGAACACTTCACCAAACGCACAAAACCACACATCCACGCACACGCACAGAAAACGGCACCTATCTGCAGCTATATCTGACCTGCCCAATTAGAGCCATCGTGTGAGTGTGGAGGAGAGTAATTCGAGTGGAGGGCCTGGTGGTGTTACATTCTCACTTTTCCGAGGACACGGGGCAGGAAGCCATTATGCCCGTCGGGCTCTGGCCAGCGCGCACTTTTGAAACAGCACTTTTCAAAAAGTGTGAAAGCTTCTGTGCCCAGAGGTAACAAACACAGCCTCCAACAAGCAGCCAAATGTTAGAACTTCTGAGCAGCAGAAAGTGTTGGAAGCTCTGTGTGGATTAACCGTGTATTCTCGTGGAAATTAAACATGCACTGTAAAAACACCATGCTGTGTTTGGCTAAAGCGCAGTCACACACTTCTTCTAGTGTTTAGGCAGCGCTGGGAAAAGCCAAGTTATTTTCAAAGCGGTCTTTCAGCCCAACCTGTGGGAATTACTTTCATTTTACAAAACCACTGCATGAATTTTTTTGCATTAAAAGGTCAGAGGCAGGATTTTCTTTAATCCAACTAACTAGGAGAAGGCAGTTTAATTTGCCTGCAGTAAATATTGTATATGCAAAGCCCTAAATAAGACAGAGCATGAAGAGAGACAGGGAATGAGCGAGGTTATCACTGCAAATGGTTGTGATCTGGTAAATGCAAAGATCAGTAAGGAGCAGGTGCGTGAATCCATATTTCAATAATGTAAAAATGTCCTTTATTAGGAATTTGCATGTTACAAGAGTACATATAAGTAAGTAAAGTCAGAAGAGCTGCTTTCAGACATGCACTGATATCTGGATATTCTCCTGATATCATCACAGAGTGTGTTAGAGCCCAAATGTTTGCGGTGGATATTCTCTGGAGATTTTCCTTCCAGCCCCCTAGTTAACATGTCAGACAATGTCCAAGTGAGCCCATGTGAGGATACAGCAGGAAAACAGTATGTCCAAAGAATTCACCACGAGGAAGTGGGCGCGTCGATGTAATGTCGAACATGTGACGGAGGCTACTGGAAGAAAAACATGTGTAAGGATGCAGAAAAGTCAGAAAGGCAACAAATGAAAAACATGTGACACCACCTATATCCTAAACACTTTAGATTTACTGTTTGTGTGAACGCGTCTGACCCGGACAATATCTAAAATTAGAAAAGCAAAGTTCACATCTGAACAACTACAGGTCAAAGTATTCCTCATCTTCCTGCGTGACATGGACGCACTGTCAAAGTTTTTCTGGAATCCTCGTGATTTGTCTGCAAAGTGTCTTCCCGTCCGCTCCATTCACCTCCGTCACATCCATCACATCGGGCCCACGTCCCTTGTCTCATGAAAGGCAGTCCATTATGGCATATTAGCGGCAGAGTGCGGCAGGGAGATAAGGGCGGCTGCTGATCAAACACAGACAAATCGCCACTGACAGAAACACACATTTGTTGCTCGACGTTTAGCTTTGATCTCTGACTTCTGCCAAGAGCCACGGAGTGAAGTAAGTCTCAGCCTTTGAACTGGGGCTTTTCAGAGGAGGTCTCTCGCTCTCCCTCTCCCCCTCTCTCTCCCTCTCTCTCTCCTACAGAGATCTGTGCGTTCACTCATACGTAGCATTCGTTTGAAATCCAGCTCCACGACTGGTAGCACCGACATATCGAGCAGGACAGTGGAGCGATGGATACAGAACGGGGAGGTTGCAGAATATCCACATCACCGAGAGAGAACGTGACACAGGTGATGTTGACGCTGATTGTCTGGGACGCTGGGCCTCCAGTGGGCTGACAGCGGCCTATTATAGGGAAAGGACTGTTCAAGGTTTAACAGCAGCGTCCTTATAAAACCTGCGTACACCTCCACCTCACAGCGGAGGAATCAACAGGCTGCGACAGGAGGACGGGGGTTGTGCAAATGTTTTCGATCCGGTGCATGCAGCCACACGTGTGTTGACATACACATAAAGTTCTGATCCACCTTCGCTATCTTTTAATCCTCTCCTCCCTGATTTGATATCACATTTCATTTTGTTTATATCCTCATAATCACGTGTGAAAGTCATGCACACACACACACACACAGGGGAGAGTGAGACTGTCTTTGCAGCCTAGTAATAACAGATAAGTGGCTGCTGTGTGTCTAAGCTGTCAGCCATGGATCATCTCATTTCCTGACCAGGCCAGCCCCGGCCCCCTGTGTGTTATTACAAACAGCCCGGATCATGTGACAGGGGAGGGAGATTACTGGGCAAACTAATTGAGGGCTGCTCTGTGTGTTCTCTGGTGGAGAACAGTGGGGGTGACTGTTTGGCACCGGGCGGCCCTGATACTCGACCCCCCCCCCCCCCGTGTCTCCTGCAGCCACAAAATGGCCATTACAAACAATGACCCCCTCAAAAGCCAGCAGACGTGGCCGGGCCGGCGGTGAACCAGATCGCTCGTTTGAAGCCCGGGGATTCCCAGTTAGTCTGAAGGGGGCGATAAGGTATGGGATTGTACCGGATCCACACACCTGTCTCCACAGATCTTATTCGAAGGCGAGTTCCCAGCTGTGATCAGACTGAGAATGTTCTCCTTGCTATAGCGGGGAAAACAAAACATGAAAGAGATAGAAATATTTGATGGATCTTGCCTTTCCAGCGCTGTATGTTCTACGTTCACTGACGTATAAATCCACCTTATATACGCCACTCTGAGCTTCACCCTTTCCCCTATGCCTCGACCTAAGTGCATTATTCATAGCATGTGGCGCTTCGGCTGCCGTGTACAACAACTGCCCCGTCACAGCATCGCCAGCTCCGGCTCAGTACCATGCACTGCTATTGTTACCTACAGTAGAGCGGGGGCTGGAGTGTGTGAGGGGGGGGGGGGGGGGGGGGGGTCACAGCAGCAGCAGCTATGTACACTGGTCCTCACACGGGAACAACTGTCAGCTAGCATTTGCTCAGAGTGGAGTAGCATGGCTGTCACCCAGCTATTATTATGATACAGCGCCGGGTCAGGCAGAGGCTCTGGGATGAAACAAAGTGACCCTGTGTCATCACATCCAACCACCCCCCCCCCCCCCCTCCACACAACTGTGCACTGTGAGCCACGAGTGCAGATGCATTCACGTTAGGAGCTGCACAAAATCCCTATTGACCGGACGAGACACTTTGAACTATGAAAGAGAAAATGCACACGGACAAGACAACCCTACTGTGTTTATGAGGAGACGTGCAGACGCAACACAACCCCCCCCCCCCCCCCCCCCCTTTTTTTCAACAGCGCTTACACAGCGAGCCCTAATAGCCGCTGCCCTCGCAGCATAAACAGTCCCATATACACCGGCACTCAGAGCCACATCTCCAAACACACTTCTCACCAGAGAAGATCCAGGCCCCGGCCGGTGGAGCAGACAGTGGGGGATGGGGGCCGTGGAAGAAGTGAGGGATTGTGTTTCCACTCAGGAAATGGTCCCAGTGTTTTTATGTGCAGTCCGGCCCCGTTCCAGCCAAGTGCCCAGTGCCAAGGCTAGCACAGGCGCCAACGCTGGCTGGTCAGGCCCGATAGTACTTCTACGAGCAGGAATCTGAGAGCCACTGTGCCCTTAAAGCTCGGCTGCTTGTGCTGCATCTCAAATGACATCCACTCACCACGATAAAGCAATAATCTTGACCACTTCTGCATCAAGTGGCTCTCCAGTCATAAGTAATGCACAGTATGGGAGACTGGGTGATCCGATCCCCGGCTCCTGGGAACAGTCGCCCTCCTTGGACAGGATCCTGGCTTTCACTGGAGAGGAAGATGGTGATTGATCGCTACAAGTGCTCAGATCACTGGGAGAGTATTTGCTGGGCAGTTGACCATTGAGGCGGTGGCCCTTGCCAGGTCCTCTGGGTACCCGACCTTTGGGAAAATTTCAGAATCTGTCTAAATCTGACAAAGAAAATTGAAAACTGAAACAAACAAGCTAGACACTAACCTGGAAACTCAAACAAACCCCAGTGGAGAACATTTTACTTAAGGCTTTTTTTTTGTTTTTGTGCACCAGATTTTATGCATAACAACATGTTCTGTATCTCACATTGCTGCCAATTTACCAATCCACTGACTTCCCGCACTGCCATCATTTTAAAAAAAGACCCTGGAAACATATAGAGTGATTTTCTGAGAAGACATTAGCTAATTTCCCCGGCACACTCCGCCCTCCCCAGCCCACAGAATTGCTGATGATTATGCAAGTTGAAAGCTCCAGGCTCAGTGGACTGGATGGCAGTGTATCTTCAGGATGAGGCTGTGGTTGTACAAGTCAGCACGACCAACACCAATTACTGACAACTAGTGTTTGTCTATCTGGCAACACCCTGCCTATATACATTACACTCCTCTACGCTCATATAATGGGAAGGGTCCAGTGATTTGTTATTGCACATTTATGATGTTGAGGGACTTGCAAGAGAGAAAGTATTTGGTCCAAATCCACGGGACAGAAGCACAAACCTCCTGGGTTTCAGTCCTTTGCATTTATCATGCTCCAAAATCCTACACTTCCCACATTGCCTCTCATCAAACCTCCATAATAAGCAGATATATTACAAAATCCTGAAGCCCTAATTTGCAAAGAGAAATATGTAATGACCATTTAGAACTTGAAGACATTGAGCAACTGTTAACCAGCTTGTGTGCATGCATTAGCAAATCAGACCTTTCAACACTGATAGTTCCTTTGTACCACTTGTTTTGATTCACGACACGAAGGCTCCACCCAGCAGTGTCTCGCAAAACAAAATCTCCATCTCCTCCTTTACAAGTTAGTCACGCAATACTTCCCGTCTTTCAAAAACAGAGCGTCAACTCCGGGTCTGCTTGGTTGCTCCGGTTAGAGGCCGTGAACAAAAAGGAGAAAAGAGCAGCACTTGCAGGGATAATCCCCTCCTTGTCACGTGACTCCCTGTGTTGCAAGAGACACCCGCACTTTCCCCTCTCACGCACAGATGCTGCAGGACCTGTAGAAACAGCTCTTTGGTGTCTTCACAATAAATCCTTTTGGTTGGTGTCATGTCCGCCACATGTTCATCATCGTGTCGGTCGGATTTTCAGCTTTACACCGACACGGATTGTGTTAATGCTGCTGGGAGCTGATGGGAGAATCGAATAATCAGAGTTAAGAGGATCAGAGCACACGTCCACCTGCATTGTGGGTAATGTTACACTCACGGCAGCGTAAGTGCACCGCTCCTGTTGCTGACCCCCTCGCCGTCGCTCCCGAGGCACTTTCATTATTCCACTGATGCGACGTGAAAAGGTTTCGTGTTCTGCACAGATTGAACATATTAAAACCAACATGCTCACGGATGTGGCGAGTTAAGAGACAGAGGCAATTAGAGCCAATTCGCAGGTACACTTCTGATTCATTACGGAATTATCATTGTCATTGACCATTTAGCAGGCGCCATAAAAAATAATCACACTCCATTACGAGCGGTATTGCGGTGGAGCTGCTTAGTATGCCGCGGCGTGGCGAAGTGAATTTGTTTATTTACGGCTGGCTGGCTTTTGATTACTCAACATTTGACAAGAACAAATTCACAGTCGTGCCAATTTTCTTCGGAACCATCCAGCGTGATAAAGACAACAGGGGCTTTGATGGATTCTCTCAGGGGACTGATCGTGTCAGCCAGATAACAGAACACTCGTTAAAGGACACATACCGCTTCTTTTGAACACATTTGATTGGGTTTGTAAATTACTTGCATTCCTGGTGGAGTTGCCTTCGGGACGTGCTAATGGAAGTCAGATTGTGATTTCAACCGCACATGCAATTACGGAGAATTGTGTTTTCTCCCTCCGAGTTCTGTTGACTTTTTCGGGGGGGGGAAACTGGCATCACAACCGAACACATAAATGTCCTGTAATGCTGACAAATAACCTTCAGTGAAGTGACGGCAACAAACTAGCTGCTTTAATGGAAGAATCATACGGCCTTGATGGATTAGGAGCGAACAGCATATGAATCAGGCAGGAAATAGAGAGTGAATTAGCATCGGGACAGGTCTCCTCCCCCAGCCGTCCGCCAGCCTCCCATCATTCATTACGATGATCTATAGCTGCTCTTTATGCCCTGACTTGATATTTCAGACTCATGTGAGGTGTGGATCATTAGGGAAAGCTTTTACCATTAATAAGCAGACGTTGTTTACATGACTAATATTCCAAGAGGCACCGGGGGTTGAAGCATTTAGAGAAGGCATTCATCTTCCCCACACCAGTAAATATCACCCAGATGCTATTGATATTTACTGGTCAGGAAGAAAAACAGCTGGAGTGGGCAGACTTCATCATTTGAGGACATGTTTTGAGGAAGGAGGGGACGGAAGAGGAATGAGGAGAGAAAGACACGAAGGAAAAGAGAGGATGGATGGAAGGAGAATCTGAAAAAATAAGCCTGTGTGCAGTTATGTTGCAGACAAGTGTGTAGGTATCTGGGTATGTGTGGAGGAAGGAGTGACGGGGGTGGGGCTGTTTGCTCAAGGAGTCGGTCTTTGCTTTTGTTCTTATCAGACCAATTAATATCCAACCAGTGGTAAACAGGCCCGAGTGCTATCAGCTCGCTAAGATACCAGGAGATAAGGCAAAGGGCCGAGTTGAGTCGCGAGTATCCACACACACGCAAACGTACTCACACATGGACGAACATGTTTGGATCCAGAGCTCCTCCCACAGTTCGATAAGCAACAACAAAGCCATAAAGAAGGGCGACCAATGGAAATTAAGGAAAAGTTGTATGCAGATTCTTTCGTACAAGTCATAGGTTTATATTTAAGTGGTTTGTTTGATAAATTATATTTTGAAGTGTACAAAAACTTTAGACTAAAGCATAAACTTACCTTAACAAGAGTTTCTTATGCTTTAGTTGCTATTGGATGTTGTGGTTCAAGAATTGAATATGAATCTAACACCAAATGGAAGAATCTCGTTTAGAAGAACAGTGTCTCATCTCATCTCAGACTTCCAGGGATCTGTTGAATCAAAACCAAAGACAATGAGGCCCACAATGGTTTTTCCTCTAATTCCTCATCCATCTGTGGATGTACACGCAGGGACCCCACACACACACATGCACCCACACACCCACACAATGAGGCTGGCACTAATTAAAAGTTGGTGAAAGGTCAGGCTAAACAGATGCATCTCTTGACCTTTTTCCCAACATCATCACAACATAATAACCTAACTCGTGTGTGTTTGTGAGTAAACAGACGACAACATTGGCATGATCTGATGGTAGCATGGAGGAGGTGGGGCAAACCACTGATGACAAACTGGGAACTGAGGACAATTCAGCCAATGACAGGAGTACAAATACGAGCCTTTTAACACGACCCCGGTGAAAACACTGCAGTAG